>NC_090746.1:52199097-52204097 GCF_036898095.1 Palaemon carinicauda
TTTAGAATTAGTTTTTGAACTATGAACTAGTTTTATCAAATAAAAAGGTTGGGTTTCTGAATACATTGAACATTTTCACTTCTTAAAAAGACAAAAAGTCTTATAATGCATAAGATACAAAATTATATAAAATCATCTAAAAAAAAAAAGATAAAAATATGCATCCAAAGATCCCAACAAATTCACTATGACAAAGATATAAACCAAAAGTTACATACTAGTATATACAACTCATAGCCACGTCAACGATATTTTTATTTTCTTTCTTTTTTTTTCTTTTTTTTGATGCATGATATCCCCTATAAATGACCAACTTCAGTTCCCGAGCGAACATCATGCCTCTGCACCCAGTGAAGACGAGACCTTATACAATCAATATCGTTTTCAAAAAAATCTACAGCATACACTTCCCCAAGATAAGTTAACAATGAACAAAAAATCTCACCGTCCCGTAGAAAACTCATACCAAGTCGAAGAATATGATTTGAAGTTTTAAAAAGTCTTTTAAAATACCTGGCTTGCACATACAAAACATGAGGTCTTAATGATAGCTTATTGCACATATCAACCACACCACGACTACTTGTACATATAGGCAGCCCAACCATCTTCTTTAATGCTTTACCATAAGCTACTTCAAACCCTTTCAAAATCTGCTTTCTGAATATTTTGCCAATATTCCAAACAGATAGTCCATAGTCAGGATTACAATAAGAATTAAAAAGGTATAAAAACACTTCAATAGATATATTATTAAAATTTCGAAAAAGCCAATTAAATTTAGAATAAAAAGAATTTAGCCTGACTTTGACATCCGAAATATCCATTAAGTCATTTCCAATGTGAAAACCTAAATATTTATAACCCTCTACTACTTCCAACTCATCATCTCCAAGAGTTACCTTCACTGGGTTTGAAGCCAAACCTACCCTTTTCAATTTCATACATTTTGTTTTATTTGTGTTTATAATTAGTTTCACCTTTTCAATTTTTCTTTTTAAATTTTCATATAATAGGCTTAGATTATCTTTGGTATCAGCCAACAAAACAATGTCATCAGCATAGGCTATGATGTTCACTCGTAATACACCCAATTTGCATCCTTTATCTAAATCAACAATTTCTTCCAAAATATGGTCAATATACAATTTGAATAGAAAAGGAGAAAATATTCCTCCTTGTCTAACACCAGTATCTATATAAAAATATTTCCCTTTATTCCCATTCCATAAAACTCGTGCTCTTTGGTTTCTCAGGTAATTCATTAGGAGGAGAACAATATCTGGTGGTACATTTCTTTTAATAGTATCAAAAGCCCTAGAGAGGTCGATGAACAGGCCAAAAGCTTTATCACCCATTCTTGTGTATCTGTTTATTATTTCCTTAAAAAGCATGCATGCATCACTAGTGGAAGTTACCTCTTTAAACCCAAACTGCAATGAATTAAAACTAATTTTTTCTTCCATAACATCTAAAAGATGCATTTCAAAGAGTTTCAAGATAAGTGACGACTGCATCACCGGACGGTAGTTCGATGATTCAGAAACATTTCCTTTTAGGTCCTTTATTGTAGGATTAATATCCCCGCCTAGTAATTCCAGGGGGAAGTAACAATGACCATAACAGGCGTTCATAGAATCACACAACAAACTCAAAAACTGTTCGCTACCCCTTTTCAATAAAATAGCATGAATTCCGTCATGACCTATTCCATTTTTAAGTTTTTTAATCAACCTTTTTAATGTATCTAATGATATCTTAATGTTGAATTTTCTGTTTTTTTTATTTAATATTCATTTAATTTTAATAGTAGTTCATTTTCTGGGAGTTCATTTGAACTGTTTAAATCAGACGATAAAAATTTATAATTAAAAATCTGTATTATATTTTGTATATTATTTTCCCCATCAATTATTTGTGATTGTTTCGCTTTGTTATTCTTTTTCCTTACATCCCCCCAGAATTGTTTCATATCTTTGTCCTCGAATTTTTCTTGAATCAATAAAGACCTCTCAGCAAATACATTTCTTTTACATTCATTTAATGCCTCTTTAAATATTTTGCGACTTTCCCTCATTTGATCAAACTCGGGGCCAGCATGTATTCTTCCTGACTGCAACCACTTTAAATATTCCATTCTGGCAGTTTTGTATTTACATTTTACATTACGATTCCATCCAGGTATCACTTTATATTTACATTTTCTCTTTATTGCCCTTGAGTAAAGAGAGCTTTCCTCTTTTACAGACATTGCAAGAGCAGAGTAAAAACAATCAATTTCCCTGAGATGTTTACAATCTCTACAACTCAAAGAACAGCAGTCAAATGATGCATTACTTACAAAACTACTCACTCTAGACATCACATTTGCTCCAATAACACAAAGTTCATTCGTAGAAAGTTTATCCCAGTCATCATAGTACCCAATTTTTCCGTCTGCAGAACTTAGATATGATGGTGTAAAAGGACTTCCAGCATCAACAACCACTTCAGCTTCTACTGGCAAATGGTCCGAACCAACTATATCATACAATACTCTGATATTCTTCACATAGGTATCATTTTCCTTTCTCCTAACTATATGGTCTAACCATTTGATATAGCTACCACCGAAGGACAAAAATGTGAAAGTAGAGTCATCCAGAGCACACACATCAAAGCATTCAAGTTGATTATCTTTCATAAAATCCATCAAGTGATTCCATGAGCGACCAGAAAAAGGGTCTGCATTAAAATCACCAATAAAAAATATAGAATCATATCTAATCTCAGTTAAAATATATTCAAGATAACTAAGTGAAGCCAAATAATCACCCAAAGTCTCTATTCTACAAATATCGCTTCGGATATATACATTTACAAACACAAGTAATTTTTGGTTATAAAGAACGGACATTACAATAAAATCCTTCTCTATAATAATCTTTTTGATATCAAGAGAAGAACTTTTTTTCCAAAGACAAGCTAACCCACCCCCACACCTACCGGAAAAAGACTCAATAGCTTTCTCCGAGTAAACTGCCGGTGACCCTATTACTTCATAATGCTCATCAATAAACTGCAAATCACCAAGTCTGTTTTCTGTAACAAATGTTTCTTGTAAAAATATAAAGTCATACTGACTTACTGCAAGCTCTCTGACCACATCAATATTTTTCGCCAGAGAGCAACAATTATATGTACAAAGTTTCAATGCCATAATAAAAAGAAAGCAAAAGTACAGATATCAATAATGATATAAAATAAACAAATGGTTACAATAATAATATCAGAAATATGTCTTACTGTCTCTTTTTGTAATATTTATTTATTATGACCCCTTCAGGCCATGACTCTGAGTCAAATAAGCATTCCCTTTCGTCTAAATTCACTGTTAGTTTAAAAGCTTTGCTCTCTGAACTGAAGATTTCCAGTTCTTCTATCTTAATAACATTTATATCAAAGACTTCTTTAACATAACTTTTAATATCATTTGAGTCAACATTCGTATCCACTCTTCCAACAAAAACATCAACATTTTTTTTCACTCCTTTGAACGAGTGGTGACCCTGTTTTTTAACACCAGTCACTTTAAAATTTCGTTGTCTACGATTCTCAACTACTGTTTCTATGAGTTTTTGCTGTAAGTTTAGGTTTATTATTTTTTCCAACGACTGTCCAACCCTCTTCTTCACTTCTTCGAATATCTACATCTTCTCTGTAAGCTGGCAAAATCTCATCAAGGTCTTGCCCCTGTCCCGCAATTCCTGAACCAGAAGATGAACCATTCTGTCCCTCAACAAGGTTGTTTTCAGTAGAATTTGACATACCTTTTTCGTTGTTTACAGTTTTTCTTGAGTTGTTCTTGGATGGCCTAGATGCAACTGCTGAGTAAGATAAACCGGTATTTTTATCTTTTTCCCTGATACAAATCCTCTCGGGGAGAGATCCCTCTCCACTGACCGACATCCTGAAAGATTGTACATCCTGCAATAGCTCCATCTCATCGGATAAATCATTTGTGGCTTCATTTATACCTTTGACGGCACAGCTGAACTCATTTTTAAGATCTTAGACATCTTTCCTCACTTGTCTCACAGAATCTCCAGTATTTATCACCTCAGATCTAATATCCACACACTTTGGTAACACTTCATTTATTCTATTTACGTCTTCCGATAATCTTAATATCAGTGGGGGAAATAAATTCCAAACCAATGGGAGGCATTCCTCTATAACTCTCACAAACAAATTTTATTCTCTTGTTTGAAGCAATTACCTCTTCACTGTATTCCAATACATCCTTCAAGTCTTTTCGTTTTTTCACTGGGTCCCTCCTCCAAACAAGGTCCTTATGTAGAATATTTGCAAGCTCGGATTTTGCAGTCTTGATATTTTCATGGGAATAAAAACAATCAGCTACATCCAATAAAGTGTCTTTAGTAAAATAATTTTTTGCAGAAGTTATAAAACAAAGGAGGTTGTTTATGATTATTTCGTTATCCATTACATTAAACGTAACCTGCTCCAAACATAAACAAAACACCAGTTGTTAGTAGTTCATCATCTACGGAGAGCTTAATGCGCATACGCAAACCAGGAAAATTTTTTTTCGTGGATAGTTGACTAAATCCACAATTCTTAAATAGAAATTTTTCACACCATCAGTCTCTATAAGAGTTTCACTATGCACTCATTTTAATCACTACACTTTTAAATATCCGTTTGTAGCACAATTTGCATGTAATAAGGCATAATACAATCCAAAAATGGTTAAAAAGGTGAGGAGCACAATACCAGGTTATGTAAACACAATGGCGGAGTATATATATATGTATATATTTATGTATATATATACATATATGTATGTATATAGATAGATAGATAGATAGATACACGAACTTCACCACGTTGCAAAGACCTTTCAGTAATACCTACAGTTTTGTCTTTACAACCAGCTAATAAAAAATAATGATGGCTGTCAATGGAAATGTATATAAAGGATAGTTTCAGACTGCAGC
>NC_090746.1:52209097-52244240 GCF_036898095.1 Palaemon carinicauda
GCGTAGTGACTAAACCATTCAGCATTTTAAGGGAACACCGGAATCCAGCATCTGCATCGAGCCACCATTGCCCATTTCTCCTCGACTACATGTGGATTTTACAGTGTCTGTGCTTTGTTTGCGAATCGTTCATGCAGTGCCAGTGCAGTGTGGTGTTAGTGATTTGATGTTATTGGGTAATATTTCTCTTGTGTGTCGAGCCCTTCTTCGTGCCCATATAAGAACCCCTTTTACCCCTACTCATCACAGGAAATCGAGGAGCATCCACCCTCTTTCATCACCGGAAACGCACTGTCAGAGTGCCAGTGGCCGCTGCCGAGCCTACCCGCCGCTCCTCCCCACCACCCAGGAGCCCTCACATGCTCCTCCCCTGTTGCCATTTGCCACTCTATTTACAGTAATCTTTAAAATAAAAACTGTAGAAAGTCTCTTTTATCTTTTCATCTTTTCATTTAAACTGTGGGTGACAGCTTAAAACGTTTTGTAATGTCGACTACCTCATATCAAGACGTGTCTGAGGATATGCAACATGACCAGGACAATGAAGACCGCCAGTTGCCTTCACACCCAGGCTCACCAACAGACCGTCAAACCCCACCAGGCTTCTCAACGATGGAAACCCCACCTTTACTCTCACCACACCCGACTATACCGCCTTCAACAGCTACAGGTGGGGAGTTAAGGCTCCTTATCAAGTACCTGGAGGATTCTCGACAGGCCGAGTTGGCTACATGTTGGAGAGAGGAGGATGAACGTCACCACGAAGAAGAACTACGCCGCCAAGAGGACAGCCTAAGAAGAGAGGAGGAAGCCCAGCGTTTCACCGCCCTGTTGCAGCTACTCATGGTCAACCCTACCTACCAGCAAACAACACCACCGGACTCGCAACAACTTCCTACTCAATCCTCAGTGCCTTCAAGTTCCCAGCACCCACTCCCACAGAAAGCCATCGCCCAGACCCCACCGCCCTTACGTCCCGATGCCACATACCAAGTGTTTAGGGAATGGCGCAGACGCTTGGACAACTACAGTGTGATGGTGGACCTAGGGACTTTATCTACCAGGAAGCAGCAAATACAACTTCCTATGTGCCTCAGCCTGGAGACTCAATGAATACTCGAACACACACACACACAGATCGGAGCGTAGAAGAAGTCTTAAATGTTCTTCAGGAACACTTCAAGAATCTGCGAAATGAAGCTTTACGTCGCAGGGACCTGCTTTACTGCAAACAGAGAGAAGGGGAAAGCTTCAGCGATTTCTACGTCAGACTGCAGCACGTAGCAGAGGAAATCGACGTCTGTCCTGGCCAGTGTGCAGTTTGTGAGGAAACTCAGCTTAAGATGATCATCATCATGGGAGTCAGAGACGAGGAGCTCACACAAAAACTTATTGCCCTGGACACCTCAGCTTAATTGGCTGCCATGGTCAATGAATGTTGCTCCTTTGAGGCCACAAGGACATCCACCACTGCCATACGTGCCCCTCCTTCTAAATTGTGTGCTGTCTCTACAAAAAAACAAAGGACATGGCAGCAAAGGTGCTACTTCTTTCCCAAACTGTAACAGGGACGCTTCTTGCCTTTCCTGCACAAAGAAGCACGGCTCTGTAGAAAAGTGCCCAGCTGCCGATAGCATATGCAGAAACTGTGCCGGCAAGGGACACTGGAAGAAGACTTCAAAGTGTCCTGCCAACAAGGCCACGTGTAGACACTGTGGCCGAGTGGGTCACTACGACAGATGTTGCCGACAGTAGATGAATGCCAAGCGGGGCGGCCCACCCAAAGCCACACCCCCTCCAGCAGGCCTTCAAATTGTTGCAAGGTTGAGGCCCTTTCCACAACAACTTGCCCTTCACTGGTACCCGTATCCCTCGATCTCACCTACAATGGTGAGACATCCAAGATTATGATGCTGCCAGACACAGGATCTGACGTATCAGTGATGGGTCCTCAGCACTTGTAACTGCTTCAAATCACCAGGAATGAGCTACAACGTTCTGCCACTTCAGTGACACTCACAGCAGATGGATCACAGATGACACCAGCTTTAGGTATCCTTAAGGCCACTCTGTCTTTGGCCAACCAATCCTGTCATGCCATGATCCAAGTCCATGAAGATATCCAGATGTCGCTCCTGTCTTATGCACACTGCAAGGAGTTGGCCATCATACCGCCAGACTTTCCACGGCCCATCCTACAGGTCGTCCACGTAAACCGATGTAAGGAGCTACCCCTCCATGCCAACTCGACCCCTGCTGAGGCCCGAGAATATTTCCTTAGAACCTTCCCTGATGTGCTTGTGTCTAAGGAGAACCTTAAAGCAGCTCCACTGAGGTAGATGGCAGGACCTCCAATGAAAATCCACCTTAAAGAGGACACTGTTCCATTCACCATTCATACCCCACGGCAGATCCCCTATGCTTTCCGCGAACCTGAAAAGATAGAACTAGATTCTATGGTCCAGCAGGGTATCATTAAGCCTTGTGGAGAAGAGCCTTCGAAATGGTGCCACCCTCTAGTTGTCGTCCCAAAGGCGAAGGGAGTTCGCATCACAGTGGATCTCACCAAGCTGAACACTCAAGTCTCCAGACCAGCCCACCCTTCGCCCAGACCCATAGCTGCTGTCCATACCGTCGATCCCACAGCCAAATTCTTCACCACTGCGGACGCTCTACACCGTTACTGGCAGATGGAGCTAGCGGAGGAGGACCATCATCTCACCACTTTCATTACTCCTTATGGACGCTTCCAGCATTGCCGAGGACCTATGGGCTTCGCTGCCACCGGGGACGCCTACTGTTACCGCGGGGACCTTGCTCTCCAGGGTATGAAGAAATGTGTCAAGGTTGTCGATGACATTCTCATCTTTGACGACGACTTACTGGCACATTACCACAGGATCCACGATTTACTCACTCGCTGTCGCAAAAACGGCATCACTCTCAACAGAGATAAGTTCGTAGTAGCGGAGACCCGAGTAAATTTCTGTGGATTCACCCTTTCCGAAGAAGGAATAGCTGCCGATCCAGGACGAGTTACAGCTTTGCAAGACTTCCCCACACCTTCTAACTTGACAGACTTACGTTCCTTCATGGGGTTAGTTAACCAACTGGCAGAGTTCACTCCAGATATCACCCTGACTGCACAGCCCCTACGCCTACTCATGAGCCCTAAGTGCTCTTTTATTTGGACACCGGACCACGACCAGGCCTTCAAACGTGTGAAGCAAGCAATTTCAACCCCTCCAGTTTTAGCATCTTTTGACCCAACTTTGCCAACCATTCTCCAGACTGATGCATCTCGTCTCTACGGGATAGGCTACGCTCTCCTCCAGGACCATGGTTCCGGACGTCTGCGAGTAGTCCAGTGTGGATCCCGTTTTCTTGCAGACGCCGAGACGAGGTATGTGACAATCGAGTTGGAGATGCTTGCTGTATCTTGGACTCTCACAAAGTGCCGTTTGTACCTCCAAGGACTGTCATTCTTCACTCTGCAAACAGACCATCGTCCACTAGTGCCCATTATCAACAGCTACACACTGGACATGATTGAAAACCCACGGCTCCAGCGAATGAAGGAACGTATGTCACAATACCAGTTTACTGCAATGTGGCGCGCTGGCAAGTCTTTATGCATTCCAGATACACTCTCACGCGCACCTGTCAGCTACTCAATGTCTGAGGATATGATCAGCTGTGCTGTCATCAACGTCGTAATAGCTTCCCAGGAAGAGGATGCCACAATCGTCAACGCCGACCGAACTCTACAGGACATGTTAACAGCAGCACAGGCCGACCCTGACTACGCCCGCCTACGTGATTGCATTGTGTCCGGATTTCCCACGAATCGGTACAACCTGCATGCTTCTTTGCTACCATATTGGAAGCTGCGAGAAGCCCTTTCTACTGACGGCACCCTCATGCTCTATGGTGCCAGAATAATAGTTCCTGCCACTCTACGTCGCCACACACTCGCCAGACTCCATGACAGCCACCGAGGTGTTGAAGCCACTAAACGTCGAGCTCGACAGACTGTCTTCTGGCCTGGGATAGACTCTGACATTGCTAACACCGTTGCCGCCTGTGAGCCCTGCCAAGTCCTACGCCCAAGGCAACAGCAGGAACCTCTTCACAACGATGACCACCTATCGAGGCCCTTCGAGACGGTATCAGTGGATTTCTTCCAGGTAACGGGGAGGTCCTTCCTTGTTGTCGCTGACCGCCTCTCCGGCTGGCCTGTGGTCGTCCCTTGCAAGGGTGACACCACTGCCTCCTCAACCATACGGCACTTTTGGTGCTACTTCAGAGAGGTAGATGTTCCCCTGTGCCTACGCACCGATAGAGGACCCCAGTTTACTAGCAGAGAGTTTGTTGACTTTGCAGAGCGTTGGGGTGCACACCACATAACTTCATTGCCACACTACCCGCAGTCTAATGGACATGCCGAGGCTGCAGTCAAAGCTATCAAGCACTTGATCCTCAAAACAGCCCCTTCAGGAAACATTGACTGTGAAGCTTTTGATCGTGGCCTCCTTGAGTTACGAAACATGCCTAACCACTCTGATCGCTCTCCTGCCCAGATCCTGTATGGTCACCCTCTCTGTACGTGTGTGCCCGCCCATCCTCAGTCATTGATGGAATGTTGGCAAGAAAAGGCCCATGATTGTGACCGACGAGCTGCAGCCAGAGCGGCTCAAGTGAAACGCAACTATGAAGCCCACGCCCGTCCCCTGCCCAGATTGAATGTGGGCCAACATGTCCGTCTCCAGGACGCAACATCCCATAGGTGAGACAAGATCGGGATTATCATGGGTGGCACGAGATCATGCGAGTACGAAATTCGTCTCCCTAGTGGTGGAGTGCTACGTCGGAACAGTCGCTTCTTGTATCCAGTGCCCAGTCACAATCAAGTTCCCAACTCTGATCTCCCTGTGGTCCCTAGCTCTGATATGGAAAAGTCATCAATTCCCTCCACAACTTCCCGCAGGTCTCCAAGATTAAACAGGCCTACATAGTGTACAAGGCCCTTGTGCCATTTACGCAACTGGCTGCATAATCTTATATTTGATACATTTTATGTTATTTGCTTTGTACACTATTATTTACTTGGTTCATTGTATGTAACTTGCTTAGTACGTTCAAGGTACCTATATGAACGCACCCTTTACAATTCCTAAATTCTGTCCATTACAAATGCATGCGCATGAGTCGCGCTGTCAGCACTCCGTGCATACGCACATATAGTCTTCTTGCTTCTCTTGGCACGAGCTGTACGCCTTGCAGAGCACCACTGTTCATAACCCCTTGCTGTATGGAATAAATGCAATCTACGACTCAGGATTTTACTTCTCCATCCCCTGCAATCATCTGTCTTCATCTACAAGACATCATCACCTATCACCAATATATATACTGTTTATATATATATTGTTAAATGATAAAAATTTGTACAATTAATGTATTTCGTAGGTAATAATGTTTAAATTCCTGTGAACTCAACTAATTGTGTTTTACTGTATGAAACTAAGCATTAAAGATTTTTTTTCAATATCATTTATGCTCAAGTGTATAAAGTACAAAGTAGAAAGTATCTTTATTTCTCATGTGTTATTAGTATTGGTAATCGTCATAGTTCAGAGAATGAAAGGTCTATAAGTTCAAATGACACCTTTAGGATTTTATTCTGAACAATATTTAGTATCTCAGTGACATGTGGAATCATTTCAGCTGCAAATACGTTTGAACCTTAGAGATAAAATGACCAAAATATTTTGGAAATTCTTATCAGAGCTTCTTTCGGCCAGGATGGACTTTTGATCGAGGCATAAAATCTGCATTTGATCTATGAAGACAAAGAGGAAGCCATGAGGATGACACTTAAAAGGCCTCTTGCATATCCATCGAGAGTCGTTTCTTTATTTCAAAAACGAGTTTACGAGGGGAATGATTTGTGGAATGAACTATCTCATTGATAGGGCAGTTAAATCATTAGAACTGCAAAAGTTCAAAATATTTGTAAATTCATTTTTTTGAACAGGTTGACATAAGTGTCGTCTTATAGTTTGTATGTGACATCTATTTTAATGTTAAAATATTCCATATTTTATCATTTTATTCATAACTTAGATATTTCACTTTCTGTATACTCATTTACTTTCTTCATTGGTCACCTCTCCCCGTTGGAGCCCTTTGGTTTGTTTAAACAATGACGGTTTAAGTTTGATCAATATATATATATATATATATATATATATATATATATATATATATATATATATATATATATATATATATGTATATATATGTATATGTATATATATATATATGTATATATATATATATATATATATATATATATATATATATATATATATATATGTGTATACATATATCATTATTATCATCATCATCATCATCATCTCCTCCCATGCCTATTGACGGTAATGGCCTCGGTTAGATTTCGCAAGTCGTCTTTATCTCGAGCTTTTAAATCAAAGTTTCTCTATTTATCGTCTCCTATTTCTCACTTCATAGTCCTCAGCCATGTAGGTCTTGGGGCTTCCAACTCTTCTTGTGCTTTCTCCAGCCCAATTAAATATACCATAATACATACAAACATACATACTTACACACACATAAACACAAACATCTATATATATATATATATATATATATATATATATATATATATATATTATATATATTTATATATATATATATATATATATACATATATGTATATGTATATAAATATATATATATATATATATATATATATATATATATATATATATATATATATATATCTATATATATATATATATATATATATATATATATATATATATATATATATAAATGAAATATCATAAGATTGTTTGTAAGCATAACCAGAGATTTCGGTCTTATTGAGAAAACCTTAATTTCTGTTCTTTATCTGAGAAAGGAACAAATATTGGAGAAGATAAGACAATTATATTTCAATGGTTAATCTGTTGCCATTAATTAATACACATAGTACCCTTATCTATTAATTGTGGAAGCCTATTGAAAACATCCCTGCCTTCCAATCTGCTAGATGAGAGTTCAAGACACACCCAGCCTCGATAGTCTCATAGTCCCTTGTATTTTCTGCAACCCCACCATACTTGTGAGCTAGGGTTGAGTTATTTTGGGGGGCCTATAGCTCTATCTGCTGAGTCATCAGCAGTCATTGCCAGGCTCTGCTTGATCCTAACATGGGTCGAAAGGTATCTTAGGTGCTGATCATATGTATATGTGGTCAGTCTCCAGGGCTGTGTCCTGTTTCTTGCCTTTGATATTCCTGAGCGACCTTTAAACGTTGAAATGGATAACAGTTGTCTTCATTATAGATTTCAGAGGAAGAGACAGCTCTTTCTTATCTCTTTGAGGCAAAATATTAGGGGAAATCTTATCGCATTACTCTCAACTGATTAAAGAGAACCATTTCACTGATTGTTTTGAGTAATTTCCGTGTGTTTATATATATATATATATATATATATATATATATATATATATATATATATATATATATATATATATATATATATATTGGGCTCAGGCCATGTCGTCCTGATGGAAGTTTCTATTAGGTAGCTTTCTAGGGTATATTTGACTACAGTGATATTCCCAGAGAATTTTACCTTAAGGTATCCAGAATTCTAACTCCTGGAGCGAATATCCCTAAATAATCTCACAGGGATATCGCATAATATCAGAGGACGTATTCTTGACACGTCACATAGCTATCTTCGCCCCGAACAGTATTAACGCTTCGAGGGGGAATAGTGACAAGAATCTGAAACGAGAATGAAAAGAGAGCCGCTCATAAGGCATCTTTCCTATTCCGTTTCCGGTGTGTATCTGACGAAGGCGGTAGCGCCCTCTTCATTCCTTTTCGTGTAGCTCAACTACTCGGTGTTTTCCTTCATATTCTCTCGTTATTTTGGATTTAATTCAACATTTTGATGACTTCTCCGGCCTCTTCTGCCTCTAGGAAGTTGAGTATTATCTTTACTATGTATAAATGTAAGCTCTTGTCGTTTTGAATTAAATCAAAAGTGATTTTAACGTAAACAAGAGCTGTTGCCTACCGGAGGCATCCTGGATGCTATCGCTCGCTCTTATGGGTCATTTAGTTAGCTGGAGCGACGTTCCCGGTTTGTTACGCTTTAATAATTCAGCTATTTAGCTCTGCTAGGAAGGCTTATATTATACCATCAGTTTTAGCTCGGTGATTTCGACACGGGTCGAGGTACCGATCTTGCACTTCGTGAGGCTTCGTAGCCTAGACGTCTGGCTTTAGTACTTTCATGCATGATATAAGTTTTTTCCGAATGTTATATTATTGAAGCTACAGGCAAATAATTTATACATGTAAGATATTGTTGAACGTTTTTTCCAAGATTGTATACGAGAGAGTTTCGGTGATTTAGGTAATCGATTCTCATCTTACCTAGTCTAGTATTCTAGGTACAGTAGTATACTTTCGCACATCCCCGATTGTTCTTTTCTCCTCTGGAGGCTAAGTTCAATCCCTCTCTCCCTCTGTAAGCCTTCGGCTTAATCCTAGTGGTTCTATCTGTATAATAATTCAGGTATAACTATTCTAGGATATGTCTGTCCTGACCTGATAACCAGAGTGACTGATTTTTTGGGTTAGGGCAGAACATCAGAGTTTCTAGTCTGTGGTTTGCTTCTTCCTAACCTTTGCTAGGTTAGGGGTGGACACAAGAAGCTTTGCTTCCCTAGTCCATGTTGGAAGGATGATTCCTTCCTCTAGTGGCCTAGCAGACTGTCCTGTATTGTTTTTCTCGGGCTGGAGAATGAGTTTTCTCTGTTGCCCGGCGAAATAACTTCACCTAACTTTGTTGTGGTTGGGAGGAGGTTAGCAAGTATTGCCAGTCTTCCTCCCTAATACACAACTCTTGGTTAGGATGAGCTTCCCTAACGGCTGAGTGTGTCTACTGCTAGAACGAAGTCTATAGGACCCTTATCCCTTCCCCACCTCTCTTTCTTTTATTTTCTTTTGGCCGCAGTCCTACTTCCGTACCTAGTATAGGTTTAGGATTAAGGACAGGCTCAGCTCTCTGCCGGCCGACACGTAGTGCCAGCCGGCAGATTGAACCCCAGACCTCCCTTGTTCTCCCTTCCATGTCCGTCGATAGAGCCCGGCAGACTATGGATTCTTTGGAAGCCTGAATGTTACATTCTCCCCTTCCATAATTTCACTCTTTCTGGATGGAAGGTCGTATGGCAATGCCGCCTCAGAACCTTACATCCATATTGTTTCTCTGATTATGGTGTTGCACCCCTAACCCGGCTGCTGGCTTAACAGCCGACAGCCGGGCAGGTGGAGGTTCTCTGGTTCTTGGCTACTGTCGGCGGGCACGGGTTTTACTACCTTTGCCTGCCGGCAGGGGAAACACAGCCCGAATCTGCTGGCTACTACGATTAGCGGCCGGCAGCCGGGTTTTAGTGTTTTCAGCCGTCAGCCGGCACACAGTCGCGAATCAGTGGGCTGCCGCCTATTAGTTAAAGATAGTATATCTTTGAACTATACAGGAGTAGTTGCCGGCCGGCACGTGCAGGCGCACGCTGGCACATACCGGCGCGTGCTAGCCGGCACAACAGCATGCGATGTACAGTAGTTGCTGTATTCGTTGTGTAGTACACACTGCATTAGCAGAAACTGCTGTACAGAGCTTGTGATAACACTAAAAGTTCTTTATCATACTTTATGTTATCTTGTACAGCCTTTTGTTGAGACCGTACAATGTATAGAAAGTAAGTTCTTTCTATATTCTTTCTATCCCATATATTAAAACTTTATCTCAAGGTGTGAACTACACCTTAAATATCCGTTTAGGAAATTACGTAAGGTATTCTAGAATAGAATTAACCTTAGTTTTAATATCTCGGGAGGTTTCAGCAATTGACTGAGCAGGAAATACAAGTATGTGTCTTTCCTTCTAACTTTTATAGCTTTTCTATATAAGCTAAATGGGTCAATATAAATGAAAGCCTTCACTTGATACTCGTGGATTTTTCTTCTCTTTACAGGAGGACCATCCGAAGTGCGGGAGTGTGTTCTGTAATGTCCGCAGTAAGAACTTCTGTGGACATCAATATTGCAGGAGGCACGCAGCATGCGCAGCCTCCAGAGGTGTTCTCCGCTATTGGGACCCTCAGGTTTGTACAGTTTGTTCTAACCTGATTACCGAGGCTTTTGACGACCCTAAGTCAATGGAGTCAAGGGATGCTGCCAGGGAAACGTTACGATCCTTGGTGAGGGGTTTTCAGAAAAACACCTCAGTTCCCTACCTTCCAAATGAGAAGATGAGGGCCTACCTTTTCCCTAAAGCATCGGCTGATGCAATCATCCCCCAGCCTCAGGTGGAGATACCAATTGCCCAGAATCCGGTAGATTCTGAAGTCTTAGCCGCCCTTCAAGACATCCAATTGGACGATAGGATGTCGGAGGTGTCGGATTCTACTGAGAAGGACCTTCTAGGAGAAGGTCAGGAGGAGGAGCTGTTCCAGACTCCTCAAGTAGAAGAGCAAGATATCGACGAAGTGTCGGTTACATCAGTTCCGGACCCAGAACCTGTTCCTTCTACATCGTCTGCTATCCCAGATGAACTGGGAAGGACTCTTTTTTTCCATTGTTGAGATGATCCAACAAATTCAAAGGAAGAATGATGAGAAGGAAGCTGCAATGAAACTGGAGTTACGTAGACTTGCAGTATCACGTGGGCCCCAGAAGCGGCTCAGCGTGAAGGATCTTCCTTTGTGCTCGGATACCGATCCTTGGAGGTATGCCGAACACATTGTAGTGGTTTGCGGACTGTGGCCAGAGGTAGCACCCGAACTGCCTAGTGTCCGAATGCCGACCACAACCCGACGTTCACTACACAAAAAATATACAACAGTGGAATACCCAAAAACCTGAGTAACAGTTCAACAGACCTGAGTACTGGGCACCACCCCTTGATTTATACTGGGCAAGGGGACCCAGCTAGAACCTGACTTACCCGTTTGTTTCTCCTCCCTTTTGCTTGCTGATCATAAGTACAAGTATAAGAACATTAGGTGAAAGGAAATATTGTTTAATTAATTACGGGACACAGTGTGGGAGGAAAGAATTATGATAAGTTACGGTACTTAAGAGATCTTAAAAAACAGTGGCTGGGGAAGGGGGGCACATTGGTGTAGGAACAGAAATGATATGCAGTGTTCATAAAACAAGAAAATAAAATTTATTTATACAAACTGTTAGGGTTATGTTAGCATGGACCCATCAATCCAAATAGAAAATTAAAGACAAAATTAGCATTCCTTTACGTCAAACTTCAGCAACAGAGTAACAGTGATAAACAAACAGGAAATTTTCTTCCCCCAGGTGGGACACTCATAAGTGTTCCTATACAGGCCAAGTCTAAACCAAGGCACCCCTAACCGTGTATCTATTTGGGCAAGTACCAGTATGCCATCTATAAAGAACATATAACGGTGAAAAATACAGTACCACAATTTTCCCTAAATCAATACTGTTCTCATCAATCTCCCGTCCACCATTGGGATGCAAAGTCACTTAAACAGTCCTAATTTCTGAAAAGTACAGCCGCATACTATGTCGTACAGGTCTCTGCGGGCCCACCATTACAATATCTCGAAAAGTTTGTCAACAGCACATTTGAAATCTCTCAATCTTGGAAGGGGTTTTGAATAAGTCTGAATTCATACTAAACTCAAAAGTCACCCTCTTCCTAACATCGGAATTCACTTCTTGGGCCTCTGACCAGATATGCCATTTCAATAGCTCCTGTTAACTATTTAATGTTCATGACACACTCTCATATAGCAACACAGTAGCTTACTTCGAGTTACAAGGTATGGATATAGAACAGCATCACAGACTAGTACAGACTGATAACAGGAAATATTCTAAATTTGCTCTCCCTTATACTCCCTACTGAGTGTATGGGCTGCTGTCAATACCTGGAAAGGAACAATAACAAATTAAGACATTTTTTGAAAAAGGGGGCTTGAGGGATACAAAAGAAAAAAAAATTAAAATCAAATATGTTTCATACACACAAATCCACTAAGCTTTCATAGATACAAACATATTTTATCCCAACATGCCAATGACAACCGGGGAGATCGTGATCTCAGAAAAGTTGGGAGCAATTCCCCTGGAAGAAGTGGAATTTTAGTCCAACAAAGATTCTTATCCAGACTGCTATGTCCGTCTTAGGAAGGAGCCAGCCTTAAAGGAGGAGACGGAGCCGGAGGTCATAGTTTTTGACCATAGTAAAGCTCAGATGTTACTAACGAGCTCGATGAAAGAGAGGGGCTTCACTAACTCAAAGGTGCCCGCCTTGAGTAAGAAGCTTCCCTCCTTTGTGGCCTCTCCTACCAGAGCCTTTCCCTTCTTGGAAAAGGGATATAAGGCTGCCTTAAAAGCGGTGGAGGCAGGGAAACCATGCCCCTCCTTAGAGGAGTGCAAGCCGTTATCTCTGACCTTGCCCTTGGACCAAGAAGACTGGAAGGACGTACACCTTACCTTCTCAGTTGGGAAACTGGAAGCTGAAATTGCTGAACGCTAGTTCGGTGAGGCGCTTCCAAAACTGTCGGAGGTTCTCTTGCGTAGAGAGCAAGAGACAAAAGAAAGACTTGCGGCATCGATGTCGTTGCAAACAACACTAGAAACGATGGCAAGTGACCCCAAGAACCAGGACATGTTCATGGTTGTGGCCAAAACCCATCTGGCCACAGTTACATAGGATTTCTATAGCTTTATTAAAGCTAGGAGAGCCTGTAGAGAGTTCGTGTTCGCCTCGGTTGCGGTGAGGCACGAACCGAGGAAACTGATCTCCTCTCGTATTTGGGGTAAAGACCTCTTTCCCAATGAAGTGGTTAAAGAGGTAGTAGACAAGGCCGCCACAGAGAACCTTCTCAAAAAGTGGGGCCTAGATCTTAAGAGAAAGTCTTCTCCGGATGAGGGTCCCCAACCTAAGAGGAAGACAAAATTGCCTAGGCCATCCTCTCAGCCGGCTAAACCCTACCGACAGCAACATCAACAACAACTTCCTGTGTGACCGCGGTGCCTCAGATAGTGGCACAACCTCCAACCACGTACCAGCTGGTACCTCAACAAACGGCGACACAGTCGCCAGTTCTTAACCCAACCTCCGAAAGGCAGACTTCTTCCTTTCGTTTGAGAGCCAGAGGAACAGCCAGAGGTTCTTCTAGACGCCCTTCAAGAGGAAGGGGATCCAGGGGAGGACGCGGTCAAGGAGGCAAGGCCTCAGGTCCACAACAGCAGAAGTAGATACTTCCAGTAGGAGGGAGATTACAGCTTTTTAGGGATCGCTGGACCTTCGATCCCTGGGCCCACAGCCTAAATAAGAATGGACTAGGTTGAAGCTGGAGCAGTCCTCCACCTCAATTTCCTCAATTCTTCCAACACTAAACACCCGCTCTGGAAGAATATGTCTGAGAGCTCTTAGACAAAAGAGTAATCCGGAAGATTAAGTTCATCAAATTCCAAGGAAGGCTGTTTTGTGTTCCAAAGAAGGACTCAGAAAAACTCAGAGTCATTCTAGACTTGTCGCCACTCAACAAGTTCATAGTGAACTACAAGTTCAGAATGCTCACACTTCAACACATAAGGACCCTACTGCCCAAAAGGGCATATGCTGTGTCTATAGACTTGTTTGACGCTTATTGGTATGTTCCAATTAATCGTCACCTCTCCCCCTACCTAGGCTTCAAGTTACACTGATAACTTTACGCCTTCAGAACCATGCCTTTCGGGCTAAACATAGCCTCAAGAATTTTCACGAAGCTCGCGAGCGCAGCCGTCCATCAATTACGCCTAAAGGGAGTCCAAGTAGTAGCCTACTTGGACGACTGGCTGGTATGGGCAGCATCCAGGACAGAATGCATGCAAGCTTCTAAGAAAGTGATCCAGTTCCTGGAACATCTGGGATTCAAGATCAAAATCAAAAAGTCTCGTCTTTCTCTAGCTCAAAAATTTCGGTGGTTGGGAATCCACTGGAATTTGGAGTCACATCGGCTTTCCATTCCTAGTAAGAAGAGGAAAGAAATAGCAGGATCTGTCAAGAGACTATTGAAATCCAAACGGATATCAAGACGCGAACAGGAGAGAGTGCTGGGCTCTCTACAGTTTGCTTCGATAACAGATCCAGTGCTAAGAGCACAGCTTAAGGATGCAACAGGAGTCTGGAGAAAATAGGCATCAAACGCGCGAAGAAATGGCACCTGTCAGTAGTTCACATGCAAGGGTTCCACAATGTGACAGCGGACGCTCTATCTAGGTTCACACCTATAGAGTCAGAATGGTCCCTTGACGCAGGATCGTTCTCCTTCATCTCGAGTCAAGTCCCAGAGCTGCAGATAGACCTCTTTGCGACGAAAGACAACAAGAAAATAGTTCGTTACGTGTCCACTTACGAGGATCCGTTAGCGGAGGCAGTGGACGCTATGTCCCTGGACTAGAACATATGGTCCAGTATCTATCTGTTCCCTCCGCACACCTCCTTTTGAAGGTCCTCGATATGCTGAGATCCTTCAAAGGGAAAGCTGCAATAGTGGCCCACAAGTGGCCAAATAGCATGTGGTTCCCTCTGGCTTGGAACTACGATTAAAATTCGTACCGCTACCGGATCCATCCCTGTCTCAGCGAGTACAGAAGTCGACTGTCTTCACTCCATCACAGAAAACACGGAACCTACATCTCATGATTTTCTCTCCTTAACGATGAGAAAAAGATTCGGTGTTTAAAAGTTGGTTTAGACTTTTGGAGGAAACCAGAAGACACTATGAGGCTTCAGGGAAGAAATAGCTATCCTTTGTCAAGCGAAGAAACCAAAAGAAATCCCGACAGATTCCTATTTATCATTCTTCATTCACCTTCATGAGCAAGGTTTAGCAGCCTACACAATTCTTTTGTTCAAGCCTGCCTTGACAAGTCAGATACCATATGCCTTACAGGTCGACCTTTCTAACGACGTTCTTAATCAACTAGCCCTTCAGCGCTTCCAAAGACCATTTGCTTGGTCATTAGATATGATTCCTCATTGTGTATAAATAATGAACAATGAGGAATGTGCTTAGAAGGTTTTGAATTTAAGTCATATTTCTGTTTGTACTCGCCTTGGGGGCCAGAGTTAGTGAATAGTGGCTCTCTCTAGAGAGGAAGGCCACGTACAGTTCTTGGAGGGAGAACTGAATCTATTTCCAGACCCAACGTTTCTTACCAGGAACAAGCTACCCACCAACAGGTGGGGTCCCTAGAGAATCTGCCATCTGGAGGAAGATGCATCTCTATGTCAAGTGGAGTGCCTAAAGGTCTATCTTTATAGAACTTCAGACTTTATGGGAGGACAGCTGTTCAGAAGAGAAACCCTGGGTTCAAAGTTATCTATAACTAAGGGCGAAATTCACCCGTGTTATTCGCAGAACGGATCCAGATAGTACACCCGTTAGTCATGATCCGAGGAAAGTTGCCTTTTCCAAAAAATTTCTTTAATTATATGGACTTTGAACATCCTTGTTTGCACACCGGCTGGTAGTCATCCAAGGCGTTCTTTATGCACTATGCGAAGCAAGTGGAGCAACTTATGAGATCTGTGGTAGCAGCAGGTAGAATTCTTTAACCTTCTGTTTTAAGTCTGCGAGGAACAGTGTAATTAATTTGGGACGATTAATTAAGAGGGTGCGCGTGTAGTCACTGTATGTTACTACACGCTGAGCGATAGGCCACGAAAGTGTCCTTACAAACTGTTCCATTGACGTCGGTAATCTATAGCATAATACGGACACTTGTGCCAAGCGTTTTTTACGCTAGTGTATGTAAACAGTATACAGACTATATCATTATTATTAATAATTCTATTGAAGTGGCATATCTGTTTCCTAGTAGATGAAACAATATTTTCTGTGGACTGTTTTTCTTTATGCTTTTACGCATATCATCCACATTTTATAAATTTTATAAATGTGATCTGATATTTTCGTTTATTAAATTTTAATAAACTAGTTCTTAGTGAACCCTGCGTCTTTTTCGCCCACACTCATTTTATTAGAAATGTACTGAGCATTAAGATTAAAATATGGATATTTTTATCATGGTACGTCTTTTGAGATTGTTCCCTGATTCAAGCAAAAGTCCACTCACTCTAACCCTTCCTTGGAAGGGTTGACGTGGTACCGTAACGGGTTAGTGGCAAAGAGGCAAAATTTGTTTCTATGCAGATACAACCATTATCCAATACTTTATAAGAGTAGTCGCATTGGGGAAGATGTCACAAATTCATTCTGACATTGGTGATTCTTATACAAACTTTGCTTTATATTGTATAGTGCGAGACCACTATACAGGCTTGTCATTTTGTCATCCATAAATTTTTATGTACTCCTCGAGACTTTTTTCCAGAGTCTAGTACGACTCTTCCCTGTAGGGGGCAGGAAGCACTAACATAGATCATGCTTAGATGATAATGATGTATGATGGTAACATCATAGGTCTCTAGGTCTAGACGGACCAGGAAAATACTTTCTTGAGAGTACGGCACTGATTGAGAATCCACATGGCCTGACCCCAAAAAACGGATTTTGAGCGAAGCGAAAAATCTATTTTTGGGTGAGGGCCTGTTGACCCCTCCCTATAGTACAGTATCTGTAACACCTCGTATATCGCTATAAGGAATAAAGAGGGCACTACCGCCTTCATCAGATACACACCGAAAACGGAATAAGAGAGATGCCTTATGAGCGGCTCTCTTTTCATTCTCGTTTCAGATTCTTGTCGCTATTCCCCTCGAATCATTAATACTGTTCGGGGCGAAGATAGCTATGTGACGTGTCAAGAATACGTCCTCTGATATTATGCGATATCCCTGTGAGATTATTTAGGGATATTCGCTCCAGGAGTTAGAATTCTGGATACCTTAAGGTAAAATTCTCTGGGAATATCACTGTAGTCAAATATACCCTAGAAAGCTACCCAATAGGAACTTCCATCAGGACGACATGGCTACCTCATCCAAATATAGATTTTTCGTTTCGCTCAAAATCCGTTTTATATATATATATATATATATATATATATATCTATATATATATATATGTATATGTATATATATATATATATATATATATATATATATATATATATATATATATATATATATATATATACAGCAAACAGTAATGATAGGAAATTAACAACACCTGTTGCTGTGAAAATCTCTTCTCTCATACTTACTTCACCTGTGTCCAGAACAATAAATTCAATCACACAGTAAATACCAATATTCTCTATTGTATATTGAAAATTATATATATAACTATAATCAGATATATTATTTACTCTCTGCAGCATATTGCGGTATGTAATTTTCTGTTGGAAACAAAATTTGAATTTGGTTGAAAATTCCCTTCCCATCTTCCTCTTAGATATTCCCACGCCGCACCAAATATGATTCAGCGGAGCAAATTTTCCTGAGCATGCATTTCCGATTGGAAAACTACATTGGTGAAAATCCTATAAATCGGGAATTTTACTTTTACAATAATTTTATTTCTTTCTTTTATTTCCTTCAATACACAATGTTCAGAATTTACTTTATACATTTAATAATTTATCTATTTTTTGATAAATTAATTTTATCATATTTTCTTTTTGTCTTTCTCTTTATATCTATTATTTATGTGTAGTCTACTTAGGTATTTAAGGGACAAAAAAAAAATGTTATTAACCTGAGGATAATTACTCAAGTTTTTTTTTCGATAAATTTTACATATCAGATGATCATCTTTCCTAATTTATAGTACTTTGTATTCTCTCTCTCTCTCTCTCTCTCTCTCTCTCTCTCTCTCTCTCTCTCTCTCTCTCTCTCTCTCTCTCTCTCTCTCTCTCTCTCTCTTCAAATTCTGAACAAAACTTTTCCTCTTCTTCTTTTTCTTCTTCTTCTCCCTCTTCTTCCCTCTTGAAGCCTTCCGCAGCATCTGACGCTTCGTTGAACAGCAAGAAGCAGCTCATGAAGTTGTAATTAATGTTATTTGTAAGTGTGATATGTAGAATAGCAGTTCCACTATCTCAAATATAATGAAAGTATTAGATGTAAGATTTACAAAAAATAGATACCTTTCCTCTAAAAGAAAATTCTTCCAAATTTATAAAGCCTGCTATTACATTGTATGAAATGTATTTTATCTATTTGCAATGGGTAAAGAAATTTTGCAGGGCTGTATGGTGATGATGATGATGATGAAAGAGAGAGAGAGAGAGAGAGAGAGAGAGAGAGAGAGAGAGAGAGAGAGAGAGAGAGTCGATGTCCCTACATCTTGAATCATTGATTATAAAGTGAGAGAGAGAGAGAGAGAGAGAGAGAGAGAGAGAGAGAGAGAGAGAGAGAGAGAGAGAGAGAGAGAGAGAGAGTCCATGTCCCAGCGACATCAAGAACCATTGATTACAATGAGAGAGAGAGAGAGAGAGAGAGAGAGAGAGAGAGAGAGAGAGAGTCCATGTCCCAGCAACATCAAGAACCATTGGTTACAAGGAGAGAGAGAGAGAGAGAGAGAGAGAGAGAGAGAGAGAGAGAGAGAGAAAGAGAGAGAGAGAGAGAGTCCATGTCCTAGTGACATCATGAATCATTGATTATAAAGAGAGAGAGAAAGTCGATGTCCATACGACATCTTGAATCGTTGATTATAAAGTGTGTGTGTGTGTGAACCTTATTTCCTTATTGCCTTATTTTTTGTTTGGGTTCCCCCAGGTCCCTCAGTGTGAGGCACCTCGTATATCCACTAGAGAGTTGCTAATGCATCTTCCGGTGTATTTTGCATCTTCCAGTCTTGGATGGTCTGGGATGCATCTTAGGTATTTATCGAGCTTATTCTTAAACACATCTACGCTAACTCCTGATATGTTTCTTAGATGAGCTGGCAGCACATTAAATAGTCGCTGCATTATCGATGCTTGTGCATAGTGGATTTATGTCCTGTGCGCCTTTCTTAGTTTACCTGGAATATTTTTTGGCACTATTAATCTACCTCGGCTTGCTCTTTCTGATATTTTAAGCTCCATGATGTTTTCAGTAATTCCTTCTATTTGCTTTCATGCTTGTATTATCATGTAGCGTTCTCTTCTCCTATCTAGACTATATAGTTTTAAAAATTGCAGTCTTTCCCAGTAGTCAAGGTCCTTAACTTCTTCTATTCTAGCATTATAGGACCTTTGTACACTCTCTATTTGCGCAATATCCTTTTGGTAGTGTGGGTACCATATCACATTGCAGTACTCGAGTGCACTACGTACATAAGTTTTGTAAAGCATAATCATGTGTTCAGCTTTTCTTGTTTTAAAGTGTCTGAATAACATTCCCATTTTTGCTTTACATTTAGCCAACAGTGTTGCTATTTGGTCGTTGCATAACATATTCCTATTTAACATTACACCAAGGTCTTTAATTGCTTCCTTGTTTGTGATTGTCTCATTATTAGGTCCCTTGTATGCATACACCATTCCTTCTCTGTTTCCATAATTTATTGATTCGAATTTATCGGAGTTAAATACCATCCTATTTATCTCCTCCCATTCATATATTTTGTTTAGATCTCTTTGTAGTGAGTTCCTATCTTCATCACAAGTAATTTCTCTACTTATTCTTGTGTCATCGGCGAAACTTCTCACTACGGAGTTTTCAACATCACAGTCTATGTCTGAGATCATAATAACAAACAGCAGTGCAGCTAATACCGTACCCTGTGGCACGCCAGATATTACCTGAGCTTCATCTGATTTCTCGTAATTTGCAACCACTATCTGTTTTCTGTTTTGCAGGAATTCTTTTACCCATTTTCCTATCTTTCCCACAATATTAGGCTTTCTCATTTTTTTTCTCTAATATATTATGGTCTACCTTGTCAAAGGCTTTTGCAAAATCTAGATAGATCACATCTGTGTCTTTTTCATTTATCATATTTTTGTATGTTTTCATAGTGTGCTATCAGTTGGGTTTGTGTACTTTTTCCGGGCACAAAACCGTGTTGACCTATACTGAATAAATTATTTTTAACCAAATGGTTCATTATTTTCTTTTTTATTACCCTCGCATACAATTTCATAATATGTGATGTTAGACTAACAGGTCTATAATTGCTTGCCTCTAGTCTTGATCCACTTTTGAAGATAGGGGTTATATAAGCTAATTTATTTTTAACATATATCTCGCTCATATCTACACTTTGTCTTAGCAGTATTGCAAGCGGCTTCGCGATAGTGTTTGCAGTTTATTTTACAAAATCGCTGGAACTCCATCTGGTCCGGCTGCCGATCCATTTTTAATTTCGTTTATAGCCTTGACAATATTTGCTTCATTAATATCTATATCCGTTAGATAACAAAATACCAATTAGCTACGATTGTGAAGATGGGTTGATTTCAATTCTAAGTACAAAACACCTGGATTTGACAGGTATAAGTACAGAAGAATTGTCATTAACTTTTATCTTGCTTCGTGGCCAAGTGGTAGTCACTGTCTATATAAGCTTGCCGGACCAGGGTTCGATTCCCAGCCGGTCAAAAGCTCTTGTCTTTGTGTGATTTCGCCTGGGGCTCTGATCCCGAGGTCGTTAAGAGAATCCAGACGTTAAAGTATCCAAAATATATATGGCTTATTTGAATATGAAAAACAAGTCTAAATGTGCAAAATTTATCATTAATCGAATGCCAAGTAACAAATTACCAATTAGCTACGATGGTGAAGATGGGCTGATTTTAATTCTAAATACAAAAAACCTGACTTTGACTGGTATAAGTACAGAAAAATTGTAATTGACTTTTATCTCTCTTCGTGGCCAAGTGGTAGTCACTGTCTATACAAGCTTGCCGGACCAGGGCTCGATTCCCGGCCGGTCACAAGCTCTTGTCTTTGTGTGATTTCGCCTGGGGTTCTGATCCTGAGGTCGTTGAGAGAATCCAGACGTTAATGTATCAAAAATATAATGGCTTATTTGAATATGAAAAACACGTCTAAATGTGGAAAATTTATCATTTATCGAATGCCAAGTAACAAACTACCAATTAGCTACGATGGTGAAGATAAGCTGATTTCAATTCTAAATAAAAAACACCTGAATTCGACAGGTATAAGTACAGAAAAATTGTCATTGATTTTTACCTTGCTTCGTGGCCAAGTGGTAGTCACTGTCTATACAAGCTTGCCGGACCAGGGCTCGATTCCCGGCCAGTCACAAGCTCTTGTCTTTGTGTGATTTCGCCTGGCGCTCTGATCCCGAGGTTGTTAAAAGAATCCAGACGTTAATGTATCAAAAATATATATGGCTTATTTGAATATGAAAAACACGTCTAAATGTGCAAAATTAATCATATATATATATATATATATATATATATATATATATATATATATATATATATATATATATATATATATATATATGTGTGTGTGTGTGTGTGTGTGTGTGTGTGTGTATACACACACACACACACGCATATATATATATATATATATATATATATATATATATATATATATATATATATACACGTATATATATATATATATATATATATATATATATATATATATATATATATATATATATATATATATATTTGTCACTAGGCTGGAGGAAGGATCAGAAAAACGAAATTTTTGGACTAGCCCTTTCGTATTTTCATACCTCTTCAGGTCCAATTGATACAGAAAGTTATGAACAGGATCAAAGTCACCTCTGCGACAGCAGTAAACAAGAAATAATACAATTGTAAACAGTCACGAATCACGTCTTCTATTTCCATTATTGAACTAGCCAATTATATAATTTGGGGTCGTTTAGTTGCCAAATTAGGTACTGGATGAATTCTTTAAGAAGCGAAAATCTGCGCAAAGAATCGTTGTTTTACAATTGATCTTGAGGCCTGGAGCTGGGCGGTTCTCTTTTCGAGATGGCCATTAATAATTTAGAATAAGACTGCGTCCTCCAACTAAATAACTTGGAGTAAGTAACTGTATTGATTGAACAATTCCATTTGTAATTTACTGGTCGATTCAAATTCAAATTTGTTATTTCTGTTTTGATTGGTTTTGTTGTAATATACTTATTATTGTTTTGTAAGTCGTAATATAAGTGTAATTTAGTTTTAATTTAGGACTGTTGACATTTTCTCTGTAAAGTATGATAAAAATATTATTGTAACTATCTCATTTGCAGAATGAAATGTCTGTAACGACTTCAACGTTGTGACGTTACATGCCTTGTTCGTATGGTTGGTTGAGGTGTCAATGGTCTTATTCTGATTGGGCAGGTGCAAGCCCCTGCAGTTGCACTACATTTCACTTACAAGTAATCTGCGGAATCGAGGAAACTTTAAAGTAAGTTCGCTCCAATTTGTGCCTTGTGGTATCTAAATTGTCCTCAAGGGTCAACTCGTTCATAAATTACTTAATTGTCAACAACAGCAAACGAAAGTGTCAACGAGTTTAGTTCGAGAAAGCTGAATGTTTGAATGCCTAAGTAATTGGTTCCTTCAATGACTCGTCGTCTAGAAAAGTGGCTATTATCAGTTATCGACCCAAAGTTGATGTTTTGAAGCAATACTTCTTGTGTTCCATTTCTCATAATTGGGTCGCTGAATTCATCGTTCGAGTGTTGTACCGCTGTTTACTGTTCAATCTCGTAAACATGCCTCCCAGGAAAGTGAAATCTTTGACTCAGAGGAAATTTGACATTGCCTTTGAGACCTGGACTATTGAAAGTTTTGACGCCGAGGCCATCTTAGCAGATGCAGAATCCGCCACTGTTGATGATCTAAGGTTATCATTGAACTCTCTTCGTGAATCATATGGTGATTTGAAAAGAGTCTCTGCAGGCAATCTGAATTGTGATGTATCTTTGAAAACATTGCGTGATGCGGGTGTTACCTTCCACAAGCTGAGGACGCAGATAAATGAACGAATGGGGCAGCTATCGGTAAAAGAGGACATTCCTAAGCATGCTAATGAAGTCAGCAAATCTAATTCCTCATTAGTCCAATTAAAGAGACTTTCTTGTCCGACATGGGATGGTGAAGTTCGATCGTATAAAAGATTCAAGAAAAATTTCGAGCTTCTAGTTCAGAGCCAGATGTCTGGGGAGATGGCGCTTTTAAGACTGAGAGAAGCATTGCGAGAAAACTCGAGAGAAGGCCTCATTGTTCAGTCGAAATCGAGTTTGGATGAAGCATGGTCAGCATTAGATTGCATTTACGGAAGGGGAAACATCATCCGTGACGCTGTCCTCAAGGACGTCCATGACATTAGACCTGTCAGAAGCAAGTCTGATGCAGATGGTCTTCGTCGATTGGTAACGGAACTTACTGTCTCTAAAGAGGACCTGAGATCGGTAAACCAAACGTCTGCATTAGGTGAGTCGGTATTTTCCATCATAATGGGATAAATTCCAGTATAACTGCGCAGAAGAATCGACAGAAAAATTCTGGCAGATGACCTTGATGCTGAAGCCTCCTTTGATCTACTCTTAGGAATGGCCGACACGGCAGCCTCAATCGAAGAAACAGCTAAATTGCGAGCAGAAGCTCATTCTAGTTACATTTTCAGAGAAGAGCCGACGATGGTCGTTAAGAATTATCAGGTTAGCAGTAAGGACAAAAACATTGGTAACAGCGGTTCGAAAGGTGTCAAGCCTGGCAAGAATGGAACCCCCAAAAAGGGTAACAGTTGGAAGGAATCGAAAACCAGGAAGCTAAAAAATTCCCAATCTTCCGTTCAATCGTGTATTTTTCATTCTACGGCTGATCACCAAACGTCTGAATGCAGAGTGTTCTTAGGTCTTTCGTCCATAAAAAAGAAAGAGAACTTGAAGGAACATAACCGGTGGGAAAAGTGCTTTGGTTCTCACCCCTCAAATCAGTGCAGAAATAAGCACATTTGTCAGGGGGTTAATTGCAAGACGCCAGACAATCATCATACTCTATTGCATACTGCTTGCCTAGCTGCGTCAAGCATGGTTTATGGTCCTGTTGATTGCAAGAAACTCTGTCATCATCTAGGCCAGAACACATGAGACCTAGTCATACAGCCTTCATGAAAAGGAAAGGCAATATTTTCAAGGTTTCAGTTCTTTATGATTTGGGATCCACTGTCTCACAGATTCTGAACTCGGTGGAAAGGGAAGCTTGTATCAAACCAGTATCCAGAATCAAGAACTTGATGATGAGGACTGCTGGGGGGAGCCAGCCACAAGATTGGGGACCGGCTGATCTGTATAGCATCCCACTCTACGATGCAGTAGGTAACTTCGTGACTGCAGTTGATTGCATTGGTGTCGATTACATCGGTGAACTTGATGGAGGCAGTTATCATGCAGCTGCTGACATGTTCAAACATGATGTCGATCCATCAGAACTTTTACAGCCTGTTCACGGTGACATCGAGTTGCTCATCGGAGACAATCATGCCAGCATATTTCCGCCAACGGTGAAGACGAGAGGAAACCTTGTTTAAGCTGACACTAACTTCGGGTTCATTCTACATGGTTCTCACGAGACATTTTTTGCCGCCAATTCTCATGAACCAAGTGTGATACTGTCGGAGCTCCTCAACACAAAGATTTCTGCTGTTCTTCTGCAGTCAACGTGGAAAATTTTCCACAGATAAAGTCCGGAGCAATGGCTCCGTGCAGCTGGTTGCAGAAAATAGCGGACAGTCGGTTCTTTCAATAAAGACCAGTGCTGAGACTGTGTTTGATCGTATGTGTGAAGTAGAGGAGTCATCGGTGCGATGTGGTTGGCATAAACTCAGAAGACGAGCGAAGAGTACAGACATACAAGAGTTGTCTCACCTACTACCCTGAACAGAAGATATTCGTTTGCAGGTTACCATGGAAGGAAAGCTTCCGTACCTTGTCGGACAATCGACCTATCGCCCTCAAACGCCTAAATTCGTTAACACGTACCATGTCCAGAAACGAAGCTTTAGAGAACTGGTATATAGACGAATTTGAAAAGTTGATCAACAACGGCTATATAACAGAGGTTACAGCTGAGGAGGATGCGCAGTGGAAATCTAATGGTGGCAAAGTCTACTACATCTGTCATTTCGCACACTTTAATGAGCATAGTTCCTCAACCCTACTCCGAATCATATTTGATGCAAGTGTTCCATTTAAAGGCAAGGCGATCAACTCCTTGTGGGAACCACCACCAAATTTGATTCCACCAATTCCAACCCTGCTGTTAAGGTTCCTGGAAAGAAAAATACCGGTTGCAATGGACATAAGTAAAGCATACTTCACTGTTCACCTTGAGAAAGAAGAATCTCATCTGCACCACCTTTTGTGGAATCAAGTGGACAAGGAAAAAGAAGTCAAGACGCTGCGATTACTACGAAACTCCTGAGGAACTACTCCGGCAGGTGGTATATGCAGTGTAGCAATGCTCATCACAGCTGAGAAATTTAAGGACAAGTACCCACAGGTATACAAATTTTTAAAATCGAACTTGTATGTTGATGATGGTACTACAAGTGTTGATGATGTTTCCACGGCATTACAACTTGCTAAGGAACTCAACATTGTCCTCAGTGAGGCATCCTTCATCATAAAGCATTTCATGATCGGTGGAAGTGAAAGTGATATTGATGCCCACATAAAGAAGTGCCCGGATGTACCTGACAATGTGCGACGGATACCAGAGCAGGAAAGAATCCTGGGTATAATATATCATTCTGCCAACGATGAAATTTCCATTTCAGGTAGAATTAACTTCTCAAAGAAAAGGAGAGGCATTAGATCAGAGGAAGATATCAGATTAGAAAACTTTGATGATGCCTTCCCTGACACTTTCAGTCGAAGAAATTATCTACAGATCATAGCAACCATCTATGATCCGACGGGACTTGCAACTCCGGTTACCATCTGCCTGAAGCACGAACTGGGTCAAATATTCCGCCTCAAACAGGAATGGGACGATCCGATCCTAGATGGTAATGATGACATACCTACAACCCGCAGTCGGTGTAAAGAAGTAATTCGTTCGATTTACGGTCTAAAGAAGTCAGGTTTGTTCGCTGTCTTACACCGGTAACTGCAGTTGATAAACCAACTCTAGTAATTTTTTGTGATAGTTCTCAGACTGCCTATGGATGTGTCGCGTACTATAACAGGAAGTTGGAAAATGGCAAGCGAGCATCTGTTCTTGCCATGTCAAAGGCAAAACCTTGGCCACAAATTCCGACGTTAACGATCCCCCGTGGTGAGTTACTTGGATGTCTGCTGGGTGCCAGAATGCAACAGACTATCGCAAAAAAATCAAGCTTCATTTTTGAAAGGGTAACGCTGCTAACTGACAGCACCATAGTTCTGGGACAACTGTGACATGACCCCTACAAGTACAACATGTGGACAGCCAGCCGTATCAGTGAAATAAAAACGCTGATATTCGCGATTGGTACCATGTGGACTCTGGAAACAACGTTGCCGATGATGCGTCACGCGGTCTTAACCCATCTGAAATGGGAATGGATTCCAGATGGCAAAAAGGTCCAGACTTCATGAAGAAGGACATCAACGAATGGCCAATCAAACATGCAAATGAAGTTCATGCGAAGAAAGAAGATCTGGACATAAGAATAAAAGATCCACGGATGACCATTGGAAGATGCAAGTCACTATGTGTCTAGATTGATGGTGGAACAAATGAAGATTATTCAGTTATTCTTGATATCCTATAAACATTTAACATAACGGTCAACAAAAATGACAGCCTGATGAAAATTAAACGTCACATCTCTAGAATCATAAGACTTATGGAAAATGCTTCACAATTCTTCAGAGATCGACTGAAGAGAACAGTGAAGACTACTCCAGTTGCCATCAGTAGTATGACGAAAGCAGAACGTTCGAGATGGTTTGCTGAAAATGATGCATTTGTGGCTACCAAGCGTGAGTTAGTAATATCAAACTTGTTTCTTATTCAACAGGCTCAGCAGTCGCTACCGTCAGATGTGGAACATAAGCTAAAGTCACTGAACCCAGTACTGGACGCCAACGGTGAGTGGAGAGCACTAAGTCGTACTGGTGCTGCTCTATCAAACCCGCCTGCAATTATACCATACTCTGAACCCTTTGCAGAGATCTTGGTGTGTAAATGTCACCAACCGCAGCACTCTGGTGCAGATACTACTCTTGCCCTAGTACGTGAGCAGTTCTGTATCCTCAACGGTAAATGGTTCGTCAGCAAAGTTGTGTCGCAGTGCCCATATTGTCGCTTTCTACGGAAGAAGATCGCCCAAGTAGAGATCGCTCCTCGTAAGGTGGAACAACTCGTGTGATCGCCAGTATTCAAACATGTGGTCATTGACATAGCTAGTCCGTTTAATACCATTGCAGATCGCCGCGAGACGAGAAATTACCGGGTAAATTCTGGTAAAGCCTGGATTCTGGTTATCGTGTGTCGTGCATCTGGTGCGGCCCACATAGAGGTCCTTGAAGGTTACGATACCAACTGCTTCCTTGCAGGTTTCGATGCTTTCACTAGAATCTGCGGAAAACCCACTTCTGTGACTGCAGATCTTGCTTCGCAAATCCGTTGTGCTGCAAACGTCATGGAGAGCCTTTGGAACCATACCACGATGGCAAAGATTCAGACAAATCCCGAAACAACAACCTGGCACTTCGTACCATTTGGAGCTCGTTTGTCAGTTGGACAAGCTGAGAGGATTATCAGAACTGTGAAGAACACTTTAGAAGCTGTCACTGCCTCGAGAAAACCTGAGTTTACTAAGTTGCGTTTGCAGAGCCTAATGTACAGTGTTGCTGATATGATAAAGGATAGGCCTTTAGGTGTTCATAGAAATAATGTTGCTAAATTAGACGCTGTGAGATTACTACGTCCAAATGACCTTATTTTGGGTAGATCAAACGGTGATATCAATGAACGTTTAGATTTCGAGTTGGCTAAAACGCCTGAGCAAATAGAGTACACAAAAATACTCGCACTGAATGAACTCTTTTTAAATCATTGGTGGAAAATGTGGTATGGTCAAATTTTTCCAACTCTTCTTCCCAGAGAAAAGTGGTCAGATTACAACCGGGGAGTAGAGATAAATGATATCGTAATAATCAGAGATACCAATCCCGTGCGTAACCAGTGGCATTGGGGTGAAGTTGTTTCTGAAAACAAGTCGTCTGATAATAATTTATAACATGTTCAGTATTTGTGCTGTATAAGTCTGATGAAAAATCTAAGTTTGTCTCTAAGTCGCTCAGAGATTTGGTTGTCATTCTGCGGAACAATGAACGTACTGATTTGTAGACATTTACAGTAACATACGTGTTATTTTCAGTTGCATATAACGTAAAATTTTGTTGCAAAAAGTGCAATTTCATCTAAATGAGTACTTTTTCTATATGTTGTCGTTTTGTTTCATGTTTTTTATTAAGTAAGAAAAAAGTTAAAAAAAAAAGAAAAAAAGTTAAAAATTAAAAAAAAAAAAAATTCAACTTCCTGTTTCTTGCTTATTTATCAAATGACATCAAGTTTTATCTATAATTCTAGTATGTAAAATTTGTTAAAAAAAAGGTTCAAAAGTGAATTTTAACCCTGGATAGGTACGGTCCTCGGACACCCCTTTAAGGGTATACTCGGACGCGAACGACCCCGACGCCAAAAAAAATTCTTTAAAAATCAGTTTTTGCAGTAACCTCCTTTTTTCTTTTGCCAAAAAAAACTTCAATGAATGCTTAAAACAACTGTAAAGATAAATACTACTCATCTGCAGAAAAACTATTTATTATAAATATTTTAAAAAATTAAGTAGAAAAAAAAGACCTGACATAAAAATTCATAAAAAAAAAGTTTATACATATATACACAAATCCTTTTAGGAATTGATTCTTGAATGTTTAGGACACATCTTGATGTATTTTGGATGAAGTCAGACCCATGGAGGTGAAGATCTGAAATGAAAAAAAAGGGTAACTTTTTTTGGACAAAAAAATTGTCCAAATTTCATGAATTTTTTTGGGTACCCAAATGAAATAGGAAGTGGCTAATTTTTTTAGGGAATAAACATATGTTATCCTAAAATAGAAATATGTAAAAAAATCTTCATTATTTTGTAAATTACATTTATATCAGGGGCCATATCTAAAGGTAATTTTTTGAGTACTTGGAAATTTCGTAAAAAAATACATATATTTAATATATAATATGATATTTATGCAGGTAAAAATATACCAAAATATCACAAATTCTATAGGGAACAAGAATATAAATAGATAGGGCAGCTTACGCTTCGGATATGTCCACAAAATGGCCGCCAACCACACTGACTCAGACTCCCTAATCTGCCACTTGAAATGTAGGAAGGGTATGTCAATTTCAAGGTGTTATTTACTAATCTAATTATTATTGGATATGCATAAAAATTGTATGGTGGGTTGCTGGATAATTGTCGATTATTTTACGACTATAAAATTAAAATTCTGACCCAAAAAATTTTTTTTGAAGGGAAATAAATTCGAAAAAAAAAATGTAAAACAATATTTTAGCTAAAAAAATTTGATGATATTCAATCAAAAAAAAAGTAAACAAAATTTTCCGACAAATAAACATCTAGAGGAATCATTACTCTGTGATAGTTCCTTAGTACGTAGTAATTTTGAAAGAATTGGGAAAAAACGAAAAAATGGCAATCACCGGAAAATCGAACACATACCTATATATACGCCATATCTGGCTAAAAAAAAGATAGGCATGGGTAGCCAGATCATCTAGAAACACTTTCCAACACTATAAAAATATAAGTTTTGCGACACTACTTGCCAATTCCTTACGGTAACATGACTAAGCAAAAAAATGCAAAACAAATAAAAAGGGGCACTCGTGGAAAAATGGCCATTCTAATATACGGCATTTCAGAAAAAAAAAATTTCAGCCACGTGCTAGGCAAACCATCAAGGCATATTTTCCGACAAATAAACATATAAATGAAATATTACTCTGTGATAGTTCCTTAGTACGTAGTAATTTTGAAAGAAATGGGAAAAAACGAAAAAATGGCAATCACAAGAAAATCGAACACATACTTATATATACGCCATATCTGGCTAAAAAAAAAATAGGCATGGGTAGCCAGATCATCTAGAAACACTTTCCAACACTATAAAAATATAAGTTTTGCGAAACTACTTGCCAATTCCTTACGGTAACATGACTAAGCAAAAAAATGCAAAACAAATAAAAAGGGGCACTCGCGGAAAAATGCCCAACATTCTAATATACGGCATCTCAGATAAAAAAAAAGACATGCACGTGTTAGCCCAACCATCAAGGCACACTTTCTAACACATAAACATGAAAAAAAAATCAATAATATACGGCAATTCCTTACTACGTAGTAAATTTTTACAAATATTGAAAAAAAACAGAAATTGGCAACCGCAGTTAAATACCCAATATACCAATAACTACGTCGTATCTGACAAAAACAAAATCACGCATGGGTAGCCAGATCATCTAGACACACTTTCCAACATTAAAAAAGCAAAAGTTTTACGACACTATTTCGCAATATCTTACGGAAAAATGACTTGGCAAAAAAATTAAAAAAAATTAAAAAGGGACACTCGCGGTAAAATGCCCGACATTCTAATATACGACATCTCAGATAAAAAAAAAGACATGCACGTGTTAGCCCAACCATCAAGGCACACTTTCTAACACATAAACATGAAAAAAAAAAATGAATAATATACGGCAATTCCTTACTATGTAGTAATTTTTACAAATATTGAAAAAAAAACAGAAATTGGTAACCGCAGTTAAATACCCAATATACCAATAACTACGTCGTATCTGACAAAAACAAAGTCATGCATGGGTAGCCAGATCATCTAGACACACTTTCCAACACTAAACAAGCAAAAGTTTTACGACACTATTTGGCAATATCTTACGGAAAAATGACTTGGCAAAAAAATGAAAAAAAATGAAAAAGGGGCACTCGCGGTAAAATGGTCCTCGTGGTGATGAACGACATTTTAACTAAAAAAAAAAACATGCACATGGTAGCCAAACAATCCACCAAGACTTTCCACAACTGATAACCTATACAAGTTGCACCATTCTACGACAATTTCATAATACGTAATAACTTTGATAATTATGCAAACTACCTCAGAAGGGTAAACTCGGACGCGAACGACCCCGACGCGTCTCAGAAATCGGGGAAGGAGTACAGCTACAGCAATGCACATCTGGACACTACTAGAGCGTGTAGGGGAGACACCTCCTGCAGGTCGATCACCCACAAATTCAGTCACAGGGGTGAGTCACGTGAGAAAAACCTGTTTTTTTTTGACGCTCGGGGTCGCAAACGACCCACCATACCTATCCAGGGTTAAATATTCAGGAAAAAAAACTTGTATAATTTATAAAAGCAAAAATTAAACCGAGATAAAGCTCCAGAATGTAAACAGACACGAATCGCGTCTTCTATTTCCATTATTGAACTAGCCAATTATATAATTTGGGGTCGTTTAGTTGCCAAACTAGGTACTGGATGAATTCTATAACAAGCGAAAATCTGCGCAAAGAATCGTTGTTTTACATTTGATCTTGAGGCCTAGACTGGGCGGTTCTCTTTTCGAGATGGCCATTAATAATTTAGAATAAGACTGCGTCCTCCAACTAAACAACTTGGAGTAAGTAACTGTATTAATTGAACAATTCCATTTGTAATTTACTGGTCGATTCAAATTCAAATTTGTTATTTCTGTTTTGATTGGTTTTGTTGTAATATACTTATTATTGTTTTGTAAGTCGTAATATAAGTGTAATTTAGTTTTAATTTAAGACTGTTGACATTTTCTCTGTAAAGTATGATAAAATATTATTGTAACTATCTCATTTGCAGAATGAAATGTCTGTAACGACTTCAACGTCGTGATGTTACATGCCTCGTTCGTATGGTTGGTTGAGGTGTCAATGGTCTTATTCTGATTGGGCAGGCGCAAGCCCCTGCAGTTGCGCTACAACAATAACATAAAAATTAGTACACAACTAGTTTAAAAATTATAGCTATTTTAAAAATCAGTGAGTTTAAAAATTACTGCTAGTTTAAAAATGACAATTGTTTAAATACATTGTTTATAAGTAGTTCATCAAGTTTATACATTCCTGGGCTATTGTTGATCAATTCTACACGGTTTTTCTTTATGATACATGATTCTATGATATTACGTTTTGTTATGTCCTTACAATATAACATTTCTTTTGCCCCTTTCCAATTAATGGTGTGATTACAGTTATTCATATGCTGAAACAAACTACTTGTTTGGTTTCCTGTTCGAACATTATATCTGTGCTGTATTAGTCTTGTTTCAAGGTCTTTACCACTTTGTCCTACATATCTTTTATTGCATTGATTACATGGGATTTCATAAACACATCCATTGCTTTGTACAGGTGAATTTCTAATTAACATATCCTTTAAAGTACTATTCTTAAAAATAGCATTAACATTAAAAACTTTCATTAATCTAGGAATTGTCAAGAAATTATTGTGGAAGGGTAAGATGAGAAGGTTTTTCATATTATATTCAGTTTTAGAGTCAGTTTCATAAAAAGTTTTCTTTGCTGTATAGAAAGCTGTGTCGATAAAAATTCTCCAGGTATTGTAAATTACCTGCAATTTCCCGGATCTTCCCAAGCTCAGCTTCAAGGAATTCAGGGCAACTGACCCACAGTGCCCTTAAAAACATAGATGAAAATATCATCATTTTTGTCCTGGGATGATGATTAGAGTAAAAATGAACGTATGAATCCACATTTGTCGGTTTTCTATAAACCGAGAATCTAAAACCTCTATCATTTCTTAAAATTAACACTTCTAAAAAGGCCAACCTATTGTCTACTTCTATTTCAATTTTAAATTTCACAGTCGGTACTAAATTATTTATTGCTGTTAAAAACATGTTTTCATTTTTGTTGATGGGCCAAGCACAGAATATGTTGTCAACATACCTTACCCAAAGGATGCCAATAGGTAGTCTTCTTGGAAGGTACCTGGTTTCAAAAAATTCCACATATAAATTACTCAACAATGGTGACAGAGGGTTGCCCACTGCCATACCAAATTTGTGTTCATAATATTTCTTTCCGAAGACAAATTTGCAACCCCTGATACATAGTTTTATTAATTTTATCATAGTTTTAGAGTCAACAGAGAAAGTATATTATTCAATTTCTTCCTGGAGAAATTCTAGTAGTTCATCTATTGGCACCTTCGTGAATAGGGAGTTGACGTCCAAGCTTATCATCTTAAAATCCTAATTAAAATTAAACCTTCTCAACCTGCTAATAAAATCCATATTGTTCTCAACAGACGCACCTGAAATATTTCCGAGCATAGGAGACAACTCGTTAACTAACCACTTTGATAATCTATATGTACAGTCACTCATATAAGTTGATGGCCGTCCGGGTGTTTGATAAAGATTTCTATTTCACCCCTTTCAGTACGACAGGTATCTGGGAGCGCGAAACTGGTCAAATATTCAACTACCTATTCGCACTCTCAGACACCTGTCACCCAGAAAGGGGGGAAATGGAAATCTCTTTCAAAAAACCCGGACCTGTCGTACTGAAAGGGGTGAAATAGAAATCTTTATCAAACACCCGGACGGCCATCAACTTATATGAGTGACTGTACATATAGATTATCAAAGTGGTTAGTTAACGAGTTGTCTCCTATGCTCGGAAATATTTCAGGTGCGTCTGTTGAGAACAATATGGATTTTATTAGCAGGTTGAGAAGGTTTAATTTTAATTAGGATTTTAAGATGATAAGCTTGGACGTCAACTCCCTATTCACGAAGGTGCCAATAGATGAACTACTAGAATTTCTCCAGGAAGAAATTGAATAATATACTTTCTCTGTTGACTCTAAAACTATGATAAAATTAATAAAACTATGTATCAGGGGTTGCAAATTTGTCTTCGGAAAGAAATATTATGAACACAAATTTGGTATGGCAGTGGGCAACCCTCTGTCACCATTGTTGAGTAATTTATATGTGGAATTTTTTGAAACCAGGTACCTTCCAAGAAGACTACCTATTGGCATCCTTTGGGTAAGGTATGTTGACAACATATTCTGTGCTTGGCCCATCAACAAAAATGAAAACATGTTTTTAACAGCAATAAATAATTTAGTACCGACTGTGAAATTTAAAATTGAAATAGAAGTAGACAATAGGTTGGCCTTTTTAGAAGTGTTAATTTTAAGAAATGATAGAGGTTTTAGATTCTCGGTTTATAGAAAACCGACAAATGTGGATTCATACGTTCATTTTTACTCTAATCATCATCCCAGGACAAAAATGATGATATTTTCATCTATGTTTTTAAGGGCACTGTGGGTCAGTTGCCCTGAATTCCTTGAAGCTGAGCTTGGGAAGATCCGGGAAATTGCAGGTAATTTACAATACCTGGAGAATTTTTATCGACACAGCTTTCTATACAGCAAAGAAAACTTTTTTATGAAACTGACTCTAAAACTGAATATAATATGAAAAACCTTCTCATCTTACCCTTCCACAATAATTTCTTGACAATTCCTAGATTAATGAAAGTTTTTAATGTTAATGCTATTTTTAAGAATAGTACTTTAAAGGATATGTTAATTAGAAATTCACCTGTACAAAGCAATGGATGTGTTTATGAAATCCCATGTAATCAATGCAATAAAAGATATGTAGGACAAAGTGGTAAAGACCTTGAAACAAGACTAATACAGCACAGATATAATGTTCGAACAGGAAACCAAACAAGTAGTTTGTTTCAGCATATGAAATAACTGTAATCACACCATTAATTGGAAAGGGGCAAAAGAAATGTTATATTGTAAGGACATAACAAAACGCAATATCATAGAATCATGTATCATAAAGAAAAATCGTGTAGAATTGATCAACAATAGCCCAGGAATGTATAAACTTGATGAACTACTTATAAACAATGTATTTAAACAATTGTCATTTTTAAACTCACTGATTT
>NC_090746.1:52244740-52275858 GCF_036898095.1 Palaemon carinicauda
GACAAAGTGGTAAAGACCTTGAAACAAGACTAATACAGCACAGATATAATGTTCGAACAGGAAACCAAACAAGTAGTTTGTTTCAGCATATGAATAACTGTAATCACACCATTAATTGGAAAGGGGCAAAAGAAATGTTATATTGTAAGGACATAACAAAACGCAATATCATAGAATCATGTATCATAAAGAAAAATCGTGTAGAATTGATCAACAATAGCCCAGGAATGTATAAACTTGATGAACTACTTATAAACAATGTATTTAAACAATTGTCATTTTTAAACTCACTGATTTTTAAACTAGCTATAATTTTTAAACTAGTTGTATACTAATTTTTATGTTATTGTATTATTTATTGTTCACTACTGTCGCAAAGGTGACTTTGATCCTGTTCATAACTTTCTGTATCAATTGGACCTGAAGAGGTATGAAAATAAGACAGCGCTAGTTCAAAAAATTTCGTTTTTCTGATCCTTCTTCCAGCATAGTGACAAATATATACATCGCATGCTTCAGCGATAGATCGTCAATCTATATATATATATATATATATATATTTATAAATAAAGAGAGAGAGAGAGAGAGAGAGAGAGAGAGAGAGCGCGCCCATATCCTACCAACGTCATGAACGGTAAATTATATATATATATATATATATATATATAAAGAGAGAGAGAGAGAGAGAGAGAGAGGAGAGAGATGATCCTACGACTTCGTGAATCAATGATTATAAAGAGAGAGAGAGAGAGAGAGAGAGAGAGAGACTCCATATCCTAGTTTCATCATTGACTTAATACTACAGAGAGAGAGAGAGAGAGAGAGAGAGAGAGAGAGAGTGTCCATGTTTCTATCGACATCATGAACCCTTAATTATAATGTGTGAAAGAGAGAGAGAGAGAGAGAGAGAGAGAGAGAGACTCCATGTCCTAGTTCCATCATTGACTATTAATACTACAGAGAGAGAGAGAGAGAGAGAGAGAGAGAGAGAGAGAGAGAAAGTCCATGTTCTATAGACATCATGAACCCTTAATTATGTGTGAGAGAGTGTCCATGTCTCAGCGACTTTATGAACCTGTTGATTATAAAGAGAGAGACACAAACAGAGAGAGAGAGAGAGAGAGAGGAGAGAGGAGAGAGTTAGAGAGAGAGAGAGAGAGAGAGAGAGAGAGAGGTGTGACAATGTCCCTACGACATCTTGAATCGTTGATTAGAAAGTGTGTGTGAGAGAGAGAGAGAGAGAGAGAGAGAGAGAGAGAAAGTCCATTTACTAGCGACATCATGAACCATTGGCTATAAAGAGAGAGAGAGAGAGAGAGAGAGAGAGAGATGGGGGGGTGTTCACTTACTAGCGCCTCATGAACCATTGATTATAGAGAGAGAGAGAGAGAGAGAGAGACTCCATGTCCTAGTTCCATCATTGACTATTAATACTACAGAGAGAGAGAGAGAGAGAGAGAGAGAGAGAGAGAGAAAGTCCATGTTCTATAGACATCATGAACCCTTAATTATGTGTGAGTGTCCATGTCTAAGCGACCTTTATGAACTGTTGATTATAAAGAGAGACGCACAAACACAGAGAGAGAGAGAGAGAGAGAGAGGAGAGCCTTACCTTACCTTATTTTTTGTTTGGGTTCCCCCAGGTCCCCTCAGTGTGAGGCACCTCGTATATCCAGCAGAGAGTTGCTAATACATCTTCCGGTGTATTTTGCATCTTCCAGTCTTGGATGGTCTGGGATGCATCTTAGGTATTTATCGAGCTGCTTTTTAAACGCATCTACGCTCACTCCTGATATGTTTCTTAGATGAGCTGGCAGCACATTAAATAGTCGCTGCATTATCGATGCTGGTGCGTAGTGGATTAATGTCCTGTGCGCCTTTCTCAGTTTACCTGGAATGCTTTTTTGGTACTATTAATCTACACTCGGCTTGCTCTTTCTGATACTTTAAGCTCCATGATGTTTTCAGCAATTCCTTCTATTTGCTTCCATGCTGTATTATCATGTAGCGTTCTCTTCTCCTTTCCTAGACTGTATAGTTTTAAAAATTGCCAGTCTTTCCCAGTAATCAAGGTCCTTAACTTCTTCTATTCTAGCAGTATAGGACCTTTGTACACTCTCTATTTGCGCAATATCCTTTTGGTAGTGTGGGGTACCATATCACATTGCAGTACTCGAGTGTACTACACACATAAGTTTTGTAAAGCATAATCATGTGTTCAGCTTTTCTTGTTTTAAAGTGTCTGAATAACATTCCCATTTTTGCTTTACATTTAGCCAACAGTGTTGCTATTTGGTCGTTGCATAACATATTCCTATTTAAAATTACACCAAGGTCTTTAATTGCTTCCTTGTTTGTGATTGTCTCATTATTAGGTCCCTTGTATGCATACACCATTCCTTCTCTGTTTCCATAGTTTATTGATTCGAATTTATCGGAGTTAAATACCATCCTATTTATCTCCGCCCATTCATATATTTTGTTTAGATCTCTTTGTAGTGAGTTCCTATCTTCATCACAAGTAAGAGAGAGAGAGAGAGAGAGAGAGAGAGAGAAAGTGTGTGTGACAATGTCCCTACGACATATTTAATCGTTGATTAGAGAGAGAGAGAGAGAGAGAGAGAGAGAGAGAGAAAGTCCGTTTACTAGCGACATCATGAACCATTGACTATATATATATATATATATATATAGAGAGAGAGAGAGAGAGAGAGAGAGAGAGAGGGGGGGTTCACTTACTAGCGCATCATGAACCATTGATTATAATGTGTGAGAGAGAGAGAGAGAGAGAGAGAGACTCCATGTCTGACCAATATCATGTACTGTCGATTCTAAAGAGAGAGAGAGAGAGAGAGAGAGAGAGAGAGAGAGTCCATTTACTAGCGACTTCATGAACCATTGATTATTAAGAGAGAGAGAGAGAGAGAGAGAGAGAGAGAGAAAGAGAGAGAGAGAGAGAGAGAGAGAGTGACTCCATGTCTGAGGAATATCATGTAGTGTCGATTCTGAAGAAAGAGAGAGAGAGAGAGAGAGAGAGAGAGAGAGAGAGTTCATTTACTAGCGACATCATGAACCATTGACTACAAAGCGAGAGAGAGAGAGTTCATTTACTAGCGACCTCATGAACCATTGATTATTAAGAGAGAGAGAGAGAGAGAGAGAGAGAGAGAGAGAGAGTTGAGGTCCCTAGGACATATTGAATCATTGATTATAAAGTGAGAGAGAGAGAAAGAGAGAGAGACGCCCAGTCTAAGCAACACCATGTACTTTCGATTCCGAAGAGAGAGAGAGAGAGAGAGAGAGAGAGAGAGAGAGAGAGAGCCTTACCTTATTCTATGTTCGGGTTCCCCCAGGTCCCTCAGTGTGAGGTACCTCTTATATCTACCAGAAAGTTGTTAATGCATCTTCCGTTGTATTTTGCATGTTTTAGTCTTGGATGATCTTGGATGCATCTTAGGTGTTCATCGAGCTTATTCTTAAACATATCTACGCTCACTCCTGATATGTTTCTTAGATGAGCTGGCTGCGCATTAATAGGCCGCTGCCTTATCGATTCCGTTGTGTAGTGGGTTAATGTCCTGTGTGCCTTCCTTAGTTTTCCTGGTATAGTTTTGAGCACTATTAATCGACCTCGGATTGCTCTTTCTTGTATTTTTAGCTCCATGACGTTTTCAGTAATTCCTTTGATTTGCTTCCATGCTTGTATTATCATAAAGCGTTCTTTTCTCCTTTCTAGACTGTACAGTTCTTATAATTGAAGTCTTCCCCAGTAGTAAAGGTCCTTAACTTCTTCTATTCTATCAGTAAAGGACCCTTGTACACGCTCTATTTGTGCAATATCCTTTCGGTAGTGTGGGTACCATATCACATTGCAGTACTCGAGTGTACTACGTACATAAGTTTTGTACAGTATAATCATGTGTCCAGCTTTTCTTGTTTGAAAGTGTCTGAATAACATTCCCATTTTTGCTTTACATTTAGCCAACAGTGTTACTATTTGGTCGTTGCATAACATATTCCTGTTTAAAAAAGGGTTAACATTACACCAGGGTCTTTAATTGGTTCCTTGTTTGTGATTATCTCGTTATTAGGTCCCCTGTATGCATATACCATTCTTACTCTGTGTCCATAATTTATTGATTCGAATTTATCACAGTTAAATACCATCCTATTTATCTCTGTCCATTCATATATTTTGTTTAGATCTCTTTGTAATGAGTTCCTATCTTCATCACATGTAATATCTCTACTTATTCTTGTGTAACGGCGAAACCTCTCACTACAGAGTCTTTAACATTACATTCTATGTCTGAGATCATAATAACAAACAGAAGTGCGGCTAATACTGTACCCTGTAGCACGCCAGGTATTACCTGAGCTTCATCTGATTTCTCATCATTTGTAACCATTATCTGTTTTCTGCTTTGTAGAAATTCTTTTATCCAATTTCGTATCTTTCCAACAATATTAGGCTTTCTCATTTTTTTTCCTAATATATTATGGTCTACCTTGTCAAAGGCTTTTGCAAAATCTAGATAGACCACATCTGCGTCATTTTCATTTATAATATTTTTATATATGTTTTTATAGTGTGCTATCAGTTGTGTTTGTGTACTTTTTCCGGGCATAAAACCGTGTTGACCTATATTAAACTAATTATTTTTAACCAAATGATTCATTATTTTCTTTTTTATTACCCTTTCATAACCTTTCATAATATGTGATGTTAGACTAACAGGTCTATAATTGCTTGCCTCTAGTCTTGATCCACTTTTGAAAATAGGGTTTATATATGCTAATTTATGTTTAACATATATCTCGCTCACATCTACACCTTGTCTTAGCAGTATTGACGGTGGCTTCGCGATAGCGTGTGCAGTTTTTTCTTAACAAAATCACTGGAACTCCGTCTGGCCCAGCCGCTGATCCATTTTAATTTCTTTTATAGCCAGCACAATATCTGCTTCATTCATATCTATATCCGTTAGATATTTAATATTTTCTTCTCTCATTTCTGTTTTATTATTCTCCTTCGCAATTCTTGCCGTGAATTCACTCATTTTTTTTCTGCTAATATGTTGCATATTTCCTTTTTTTTTTTTATTCGTTAACCGTCCTTCAATTCTTTGAGGGAATATTTCTAATCTTTATTATTCATCTTTTTTGCATAGGAGTAAAATACTTCGGTTTTTTTTTTTTTTTATATTTTGAAGTGTCCTTTCTTCTTAGTTCCTTTTTTCATTTTTTTTTTCGATTGTACAATCTTTTGCTCTGCATTTTTTATCTTACTGTTTATTCCCACCATTTTCCCTACATTTTTTTCTTTTGTAAGATTTTTCTTCCACTTCCTAATTTTCTGAGATAAGATCTTTCTGTCTCTTGGTATGCATGTCTGATGCTTATTTTTTTTTCGGTACATATTTTTCAACAGTTTTCTCTAATATTTTGTACACTATATCCGTATTACCTGTATATTATCATTTGCTAGTACAATTTTCCAATCTTAGTTCAATTCTTCATTTATTTTTGACCATTTTATATTCTTACTATAAAAATTATATTTCCCATATCCTTCCATTCTTTTATACTTTGTTTATCTCTGCGTTCACTTGCTATGGAATGGACTAATAATTCTATGACATTGTAGTTTGAAATTCCTGTGTTATACACTTATTTCTTTAACATAATTCACCTCATTCACAAATACTAAATCTAGGACATTGTCCTTTCTTGTTGGAATGTGGTTTATTTGTTGCATATTATGTTCTAATAACATAACTGGAAGCTTTTTAAATTGCATCTTATCTTCTGCGCTACTATTACTCTTTTTTTTATGTATATATATACAACCACTTTCTTCTATCCTTTATTTCCAATCCACGAAAGGAAAGTTAAAATCTCCAGATAGGAGTCTATTCCAGTCTTCATGGTTTCTACATATATCGTCTATTTTTTCTATCATTATGTTAAACTCTTTAGTATTTGGGGGTCTGTAAACTACAATATTCACTAATTTTTCATAACCAAACTCTACCGCAATTAATTCACATTCTATGTTGTATTTTTCACAGACTTTTTGAATCATGTCTCTTCCATATATAGCGGTTCTCCCTTGATTCCTATTTCTTCGGTCTGATCTATGCTTGGAAACCCTTTATCTGGTCATCACTGCCAGTCTCTATGGAATACCATGTTTCACTTTTATTTAATATATATAGTTTTTCAATTTAGATTTGCATTTCTAAGAACTCTATTTTCCTTTTTAGAGCTACTTGTGACTAAACGCTGTGCATTCATCACCGTGGATTCATCACTGTGATGTTTCATCCCCGTTATCTAATATTGGTGATATTATGGATTCTCCCGAGCTTCATTCCTGTTCTGATATGATGTTCGTTTCTTCATTGCCAGTAATTTTGCCATTAAAAAAATCCAACTTTTCTATTATATTTGCTCATTCACTTTCATATTTATTTTTGTGTGTATACCTGCAATTAGTCCCATATCTGCACCAACCCCTGGCATTATAGGTGCATTCTTTGTAGTTCGTCTCTAATTGTGCATATTTGGGTGGAAAGGCATCATATCTTGGGGCCTTTTGTGCATAGCGTGGTATATACTTGGCTTGTTTTTTTTTTTTTCTTTTTTGTTTAATTTTTGCTTTAATTTTTTTTTGTCTGTTTGCTTTTAAATGTTCTGACTTTCAATCATGGCTGAAGAATTCATATTTCGACAATTTTTTTTTTTTTTTTAATTTGCATCCTTCTACTTCTTTCAAGTTTTTTCATATTTTTGGATGGATATCTCTGCATTCGTCTCCATATCCGTCTAAATATGCAAATTTACCATATATTTCATAATTATGGCATATCTTTGGATGCTTGTAGTAGCATCTTTTGCCTAATCTGCAATTCCCTCTTTTCAGTAAATTGCAGGCTATATATCTCTTTTTTTTCTTTTTCTTGCTCTTCCCTAAAATTAGGAAGGTCTGGGTAGAGTGTCTTGGGTCTAATATTTGTTTCCATCTGATTATTTATTTCTTCGTAAGTATGTTTCTGAATGGCATCATATGTTGTATCAATGATTTCCTCTGCATCCTTAACCATATCCTGTTTCTTCTTCTTCTACTTCTTCTTCTTCTTCTTCTTCTTCTTCTTCTTCTTCTTCAACTATTTGCAGATTCAGTTTCTACTTAATTATATTTTCGATCCACCCTAAGCATATTGAGCAGAATACCTTTGTTTCTTTATTATTCATTTTTTGTTGTACTTCAGCACAAGTAGGGTGTGTTGGTACATGACATGCATTGCCTTTCCTAATCAGTTGATGCTGATTAACAATGCTGTACGACATCTTACATGTATTGCACCATTTCTGCATTCTTTTTCCCAATGCATCAATCGGCATATTCACCATATTGGACTTCTTATTGTTCTTTGATGGAATGTGCTGATTGATGTAAACTTTCTTTATAAGTCTCTTCATCACCTGGATCTTTTTTGGAATTTCTTCTATTATTTTGATGATGTTTTCCGCAGACTTGCTCCAGTTTGTTGAATCATATTGTTTCAATATGTTTGAGAATATATTCCCATCACACTGGTTGGAGCTATTAACGTCATCTGTTATCAAACGGACTAGTTTTTGATGTGCCAACTCATGGAATTTACTCTTGCTGATTGCAGCAATATCACTACATGCCTTGCCTGTGTTATAGCCTGCCATCTTGTTCAGATTTTTAGTAATTCACAAGATAACTATCCAATGCTGACGTTTTATCCTATTTTTCTGGCCTTAAACTAATCACCGACTATTCACGAAAACTAGTAGCTATATTGCACTCGATAGCCTTTTGAGATTCGTGTTAAATCAGCTGATTTCTCGGATTACACAAGTGGACTCACCAGCATACAGTAACACTCGCAAAAGAAAGAGATTGAGAGAGTCCGTATCCTAGCAGCATCATGAAACATCAATTATGTAAGCAGAGAGAGAGAGTGAGAGAGAGAGAAATATTCCATGGGCTAGCAACATCATGAACTATTGATTCTAAAGAGAGAGAGAGAGAGAGAGAGAGAGAGAGAGAGAGTCCATGATCCCTGTGACATCAAGAACCATTCATTATAAAGAGAGAGAGAGAGAGAGAGAGAGAGAGAGAGAGAGTCCATGTCCCTGTAACATCGTGAACCGTTTATTATAAAGATAGAGAGAGAGAGAGAGAGAGAGAGAGAGAGAGTCCAGGTCCCTGCGACATCATGAAACGTTCATGAGAGAGAGAGAGAGAGAGAGAGAGAGAGAGTGAGTCAATGTCCATACGACTTATATCCTGGTTGATTATAAAGTAAGAGAGAGAGAGAGAGAGAGAGAGAGAGTGTCCATGTCTTAGAGACATCTTGAACCCCTGATTTTAAAGTGAGAGAGAGAGAGAGAGAGAGAGAGAGAGAGAGAGAGAGAGAGAGAGACAATGTCCCTACGACATCATGAATCTTTACTTAATATGAGAGAGAGAGAGAGAGAGAGAGAGAGAGAGAGAGAGTATCATGGATAATTGAAAAACTGGATCACATCCTAATACACAGGATATTTTGGAAAGGCATTATATCTTGGGGCCTTTTGTGCATAGCGTGGTATATACTTGGCTTGTTTTTTTGTTTGTTTCTTTTTTGTTTCATTTTTGCTTTAATTTTTTTTTGTCTGTTTGCTTTTAAATGTTCTGACTTTCAATCATGGCTGAAGAATTCATATTTCAACAATTTTTTTTTTTTTAATTTGCATCCTTCTACTTCTTTCTAGTTTTTTCATATTTTTGGATGGATATCTCTGCATTCGTCTCCATATCCGTCTAAATATGCAAATTTACCATATATTTCATAATTATGGCATATCTTTGGATGCTTGTAGTAGCATCTTTTGCCTAATCTGCAATTCCCTCTTTTCAGTAAATTGCAGGCTATATATCTCTTTTTTTTTCTTTTTCTTGCTCTTCCCTAAAAGTAGGAAGGTCTGGGTAGAGTGTCTTGGGTCTAATATTTGTTTCCATCTGATTATTTATTTCTTCGTAAGTATGTTTCTGAATGGCATCATATGTTGTATCAATGATTTCCTCTGCATCCTTAACCATATCCTGTTTCTTCTTCTTCTACTTCTTCTTCTTCTTCTTCTTCTTCTTCTTCTTCAACTATTTGCAGATTCAGTTTCTACTTAATTATATTTTCGATCCACCCTAAGCATGTTGAGCAGAATACCTTTGTTTCTTTATTATTCATTTTTTGTTGTACTTCAGCACAAGTAGGGTGTGTTGGTACATGACATGCATTGCCTTTCCTAATCAGTTGATGCTGATTAACAATGCTATACGACATCTTACATGTATTGCACCATTTCTGCATTCTTTTTCCCAATGCATCAATCGGCATATTCACCATATTGGACTTCTTATTGTTCTTTGATGGAATGTGCTGATTGATGTAAACTTTCTTTATAAGTCTCTTCATCACCTGGATCTTTTTTGGAATTTCTTCTATTATTTTGATGATGTTTTCCGCAGACTTGCTCCAGTTTGTTGAATCATATTGTTTCAATATGTTTGAGAATATATTCCCATCACACTGGTTGGAGCTATTAACGTCATCTGTTATCAAACGGACTAGTTTTTGATGTGCCAACTCATGGAATTTACTCTTGCTGATTGCAGCAATATCACTACATGCCTTGCCTGTGTTATAGCCTGCCATCTTGTTCAGATTTTTAGTAATTCACAAGATAACTATCCAATGCTGACGTTTTATCCTATTTTTCTGGCCTTAAACTAATCACCGACTATTCACGAAAACTAGTAGCTATATTGCACTCGATAGCCTTTTGAGATTCGTGTTAAATCAGCTGATTTCTCGGATTACACAAGTGGACTCACCAGCATACAGTAACACTCGCACAAGAAAGAGATTGAGAGAGTCCGTATCCTAGCAGCATCATGAAACATCAATTATGTAAGCAGAGAGAGAGAGTGAGAGAGAGAGAAATATTCCATGGGCTAGCAACATCATGAACTATTGATTCTAAAGAGAGAGAGAGAGAGAGAGAGAGAGAGAGAGAGAGAGAGTCCATGATCCCTGTGACATCAAGAACCATTCATTATAAAGAGAGAGAGAGAGAGAGAGAGAGAGAGAGAGAGAGAGTCCATGTCCCTGTAACATCGTGAACCGTTTATTATAAAGATAGAGAGAGAGAGAGAGAGAGAGAGAGAGAGTCCAGGTCCCTGCGACATCATGAAACGTTCATGAGAGAGAGAGAGAGAGAGAGAGAGAGAGAGTGAGTCAATGTCCATACGACTTATATCCTGGTTGATTATAAAGTAAGAGAGAGAGAGAGAGAGAGAGAGAGAGAGAGAGAGTGTCCATGTCTTAGAGACATCTTGAACCCCTGATTTTAAAGTGAGAGAGAAAGAGAGAGAGAGAGAGAGAGAGAGAGAGAGAGAGAGACAATGTCCCTACGACATCATGAATCTTTACTTAATATGAGAGAGAGAGAGAGAGAGAGAGAGAGAGAGAGAGAGAGAGAGAGAGAGAGAGAGAGTATCATGGATAATTGAAAAACTGGATCACATCCTAATACACAGGATATTTTGGAAGAAATGAATACATCAGATATAATCATGGACGATCTTGCAGACATTGTTACTGAATTGAAGAGCAAGAATGAAAATATCACCGTTAAAGGTTGTGAGCTTGTTCCGAGCTTGAAATCAGTTGATATGGTCAATAAAATTAATCATTATAGTCGTAAATTGCTAGAATAGTGTGGTAGTAATGGCGTTAATTACATTAGGGCGGATAATTATTTCAAGCTCGGAACAGGAGATGTCGATGTTAATTGATATAAGCATAAAGATAGTCTTCCGTATGATAAATTAAGCAGAATAGCAACAGTTAGGTTTTTAGATACTATTTCGTTTTCATGCCAAGACAGTCTTGTAATAGATGGATGGAAAGAAAGTAAATTGAATTATTCTAAACCAAACATAGCTAGATGGTCGGTGACTTTGAGCGAAAGAAAAGATAAGAACTTCTATGGAAATGTACCAACCGTGTGTCACATAATTGTACATAATTCCTTTTGTATATAATATGCTTGTATCTTCGCTCTTCCCTCGCACTCAAACGAACATGAAAATTCATGTCTGCTGTTTTGCTCTGAACATTGTCTGTCTCTCGAACATGTTATGGCCTGTTGCCTTGAGGTTTTGTATATAAAGAAGAGTGTTCCTTAATATAGAACTCAGTCGTTTCCAATCTGCCTTTGATCTCACATCCCCTTACTCGGCGCCGTCACATTGGTGACCCCGGAGTGACTCGCTCCTCCCGCCTCCCCATCCCCCCTACACCTCTCACCGTTACTATGACGCCGTCAACGCATACCTTCTGCAGCAGTACTCGCCGTCGCCAGCCGCCCGTATAGCAACGCCTTTTCAGCTCTCTCAACAACCGTTGAGGGACCAAAGGGCTTCTTCACCCTCGGGAAAATGACCAGTATCACTCGCCTGCAACCTGCCGCAGACGGCTCTCCTGATGTGAACCCACTTCATGACATTCAAACCTCCATCAACGCCTCCACTCGTGACGAAGAGGACACCTATTTAACTTCAACCGAAGCTGACTTGAATGCTGTAGGACATACACGCCTATGAATGCCGTAGGACATAGACGCCTATGAACGCCGTAGGCCTATGAATGCCGTAGGACACGCCTATGAATGCCGTAGGACACACACGCCTATGAATGCCGTAGGACACACTCGCCTATGAATGCCGTAGGACACACTCGCCTACCCCGTGACGAGCCGGAGCGGCAACAGCCACCCATCATCCACCACTCGCTCGCACCCCAACCAACGACTTCTACAGCCACTCACTGTTGCTAATCGGCGCAGTTTTTACCACTACCTCTCCAGATTCAGGGCACCTATTTAACATGTTCAGTATGTCATTTTTAGAGGGGGAGCCATGTACCAACCGTGTGTCACACAATTGTACATAATTCCTTTTGTATATAATATGCTTGTATCTTCGCTCTTCCCTCGCACTCAAACGAACATGAAAATTCATGTCTGCTGTTTTGCTCTGAACATTGTCTGTCTCTCGAACATGTTATGGCCTGTTGCCTTGAGGTTTTGTATATAAAGAAGAGTGTTCCTTAATATAGAACTCAGTCGTTTCCAATCTGCCTTTGATTTCACAACCCTCTCTCGGCCCGTCACAGAAACCTCTTTGTAAAAATAGACGAAATACTGCTTATCATAACGAAGATCATAACTTAGTTTCCTACAATACATAATATGCAAATAATAGGAATGGTCATGGCAAATCTCGCAGCATTCCGAACAGGCCAAGAAATTATAGCTGTAATCATTATTCTAGTAGGAACAATACTTTAGACAAGAGAACAATACATAAAAAGGTGTGCTACAACTGTGGTGAGTTTAACCACAGGCAGTCAAATTGCACATACGACCATAAGCTGAAATGTAACTATTGTCATGAATATGGTCATAAGAGTAGACTTTGTAGTGTTATAAATAGAAATTAGGAAGAAGGCCATGAAGATAGTGCCGCTGAGTTGTGTCTCATTAAAAACTATGATTTTATATACATTTTATATATCAGTGCACAGTCTCTTTTGTGCCATAAATACGAAGTCGAACTTTTATTGGCCAAAGCAAACTATGATATTTTATGTGTAATTGAGACATGGCTATATCCCTGTATGAGCAATGCAATCATTAATATTCCTTCTTATAATCTCTATCGTGAAGATTACGGTCGTGGGGGTGGAGTTTGTGTATTTGTAAAAGACTATTTGAATATAAATGTGATAGATAATTGTATGGAAAAACAAGAAGGTATTGAGGGCAAATGGTTATCAATCCAACATCGCAAATTACATTCAGACGTTGTCCCAAGCCCAATCGGAGACCACGAGGCCATTATAGTTTCCCTAAATTTACGTAAACCAAAAAGATTACCGATTTTTAAAACTTTCCGATGCCTCAAGAATTACTCACAAGAGAAAATTTGCAATTCATTTTTAGACGAAGTACAGATTCCGAATGATATCCTCAACACTGACCAGACGAACATCCAAGTACCAATTCCAAGTAACGTTCTAAGCAAATGTATTGACAACTATGCTCCCGTAGTAACAAAAGAAATTACTCGTCCCCCAGCACCTTGGATAACAGATACCTTGAAGGAAAATATAAAAGAGAGGGACAAACTGCAAAATGATGTTAAGATAGATAGAAATGATTTAGCTTTAAGAAATAATTTCAAAAATAAAAAGAAGAATGTAAGCATTGAAATGGCTGAGACTAGGAAATATTGTTATAAGGAAAAATTAGAAAATAATAGAAAAAATCCTTCTACTTCTTGGAAAATAGTTGATACAATGCTTTTTAATAATCGTAAGAGTGAGTCTCAATCAGATAGCGAAGATTTAGCTAATAAAGTGGATATATTCAATGAGTTTTTTTGCAAATGTTGGAAGGGAAACGGATAAAAGAACTCAAGAGGAAATAGCTGGGAACAACGATAATCAACAAATTAGTGAACGAAATATTTTTAACAATAATCCCCTGAATTCTTTTAAACCATCTCCAGTTGACTGTAAATCTGTCATTTTAACTGTCAAAGGTTTTAAAGACTCCAGTGCATAATTATGAGTCCGATGGCACCCCACTTCGCTTTGTAAGAGATACTCTATATGTAATTGTATTCTATATTACAGTAATTATTAATACATCAATTGTAACAAATACTTACCATGAATTATGGGAAAAAAACTCATGTTGTTCCTTAATATAAAAGCGGTGATAGAGATGAAATTTCAAATTATAGCCCAATTTCTTTACTTCCAGAAAATCGGAAATTTTAGAAAAAAAATTATAGAGGATCAATTATATGAATACCTAGAAACAAATAACCTTATTTCCAGCAGTCAGTATGGATTTAGACCCAAACTATCAACTGCGACGGCACTATTGAAAATATCCAATGAAATATATGATAATATAGACAACAACAAAATTTTACTACTATTGCTCATAGATCTATCGAAAGCCTTCGATAGCGAGTATCCTACTATTTAACTTAATAAATGTCAAACACTTAATATTAATCCTTCATGGTTTGCAAATTAATCGTTCCGAAAAATGAATTTGGTGTACATCAAGGGTCGATCCTAATCCCAATTTTATTTATAATTAATGAAAATTACCTTGAGAGTTTTTTAGGAGATTGCTTTATAGTACAATAGGCTGATGACACTCGGATATTAATTGAGGGCAAATCTGATTGCTTAGAAGATTTAATATAAAGAGCTGAAGAAGTATTGAATAGGGCAAAATTATATTTTCAAATAAATGGCTTATTACTGAATTAAAACAAAACCCAGTGTATATCTATAGGCTCTAGGCAATATATATCTGAAATTAATGATAACATTTATATAAACTTTAATGGAACCATTATTAAACCCACGAAATCTGTAAAGAATCTGGGTGTTTATTTCAATAACATATCGACGAATTGTACAGGAAAGTTGTAGGTATTCTTATATATATAAATACACTGAAAGACTCGTTTAATCCAGAGACCGGCCTAATTGTGGTACAGTCACTGGCTCTAAGCTTGATTAATTAATGTTTTGTTGTGTGGGGATCAGCAAGTAATATACATATGAATCGAATTCAAAAACTTCCAAATTTTGTTGCTCGTGTGGCCATTGGAACTGTAAGGAAATATGAGCATATAACACCTTTTTTATTAAAACTGGGATGGTTGAAAATGAAAGATGAATATACTTATGATGTGTGTATCTTTATGTTTAAAGTTTTAAGAAATATGTATCCAGACTGGTTTTATCATTTTAGTACCGTCGATTCTGTAACTGGAATCCACGCAAGACAGGCAAACAATCTAGTGGTCAGGAGAACCAACACCGAAATTGGTTCAAAGGAAATGAGCACAAGAGCACTTTGGAATGGTTTACCTCCTGTTTTGAGGGATGCAGCATCTTTAACTTCATTTAAGGGTAATCTTAAGAAACTTCTTTTAAATAGAAACTTAAGAGAGAGAGAGAGAGAGAGAGAGAGAGAGAGAGTCAATGTCAATACAGCATCTTTCATCGTTGATTATGGAGAGAGAGAGAGAGAGAGAGAGAGAGAGAGAGAGACCGAGTCAATGTATAGCGACGACATCATGAAATGGAGAGAGAGAGAGAGAGAGAGAGAGAGAGAGAGAGTCAATGTCAATACAGCATCTTTCATCGTTGAATATGGAGAGAGAGAGAGAGAGAGAGAGAGAGAGAGAGAGAGAGAGAGAGAGAGAGAGAGAGAGAGAGAGAGAGACGATGTACTTGATTCGTTGGTTATTAAGTGTGTTTGTGTGTGTGTGTGTGTGTGTGTGAGAGAGAGAGAGAGAGAGAGAGAGAGAGTTGATGTACCTACAACATCTTGCATCATTGATTATGAGGTGAGAGAGAGAGAGAGAGAGAGAGAGAGAGAGAGACGATGTACTTGTGCTATCTTGAATCGTTGGTTATTAAGTGTGTTTGAGAGAGAGAGAGAGAGAGAGAGAGAGAGAGAGAGTGAGAGAGAGAGAGAGAGACGATGTACTTGTGCTATCTTGAATCGTTGGTTATTAAGTGTGTTTGAGAGAGAGAGAGAGAGAGAGAGAGAGAGAGAGAGAGAGCTGATGTACCTACAACATGTTTCATCGTTGATTATGAGAGAGAGAGAGAGAGAGAGAGAGAGAGAGTCCATATCCCAGCAACATCATGAACTGTTGAATATATTATACACACACACATATATATATATATATAGATATATATATATATATATATATGTGTGTATATATATATATATATATATACACACACACACACACATATATATATATATATATATATACACACACACATATATATATATATATATATATATGTATATGTATATATGTATATATATATATATATATATTAGGATTATTATTATTATTACTATCCAAGCTACAACCCTAGTTAGAAAAGCAAGATGCAATAAGCCCAAGGGCTCCAATAGGGAAAAGTAGCCTAGTGAGGAAAGGAAATAAGGAAATAAATAAATGATGGGAATAAATTAACAATAAATTATTCTAAAAAACAGTAACAACGTCAAAATAGATATGTCATATATAAACTATTAACAACGTGAAAAACTGATATATCATATATAAACTATAAAAAGACCCATGTCAGCCTGGTCAACATAAAAACATTTGCTCCAACTTTGAACTTTTGAAGTTCTACTGATTCAACTACCCGATTAGGAAGATCATTCCATAACTTGGTAACAGCTGGAATAAAACCTGTAGAATACTGTATAGTATTGAGACTCATGATGGAGAATGCCTGGCTATTAGAATTAACTGTGTGCTTAGTATTACGAACAGGATAGTATTGTCCAGGGAGATCTGAATGTAAAGGATGGTCATAGTTATGAAAAATCTTATGCAACATGCATAATGAACTAAGTGATCGACGGTGCCAAAGATTAATATCGAGATCAGGAATAAGAAATTTAATAGACCGTAAGTTTTTGTCGAACAAATTAAGAGGAGAATCAGCAGCTGAGCACTAGTCACGAGAACAATACTCAAAACAAGGTAGAATGAAAGAATTAAAACACTTCTTTAGAATAGATTGATCACAGAAAATCTTAAAAGACTTTCTCAATAAGCCAATTTTTTGTGCAATTGAAGAAGACACAGACCTAATGTGTTTATGAAAAGTAAATTTGCTGTCGAGAATCACACCAAAAATTACAATAGAGTCATACAAATTTAAAGAAACATTATCAATACAGAGATCCGGATGTTGAGGAGCCACCGTCCTTGACCTACTAACAATCATACTTTGAGTTTTGTTAGGATTTAACTTCATATCCCATAAGTTGCACCATGCACTAATTTTAGCTAAATCTCTATTAAGGGATTCACCAACCCTAGATCTACATTCAGGGGATGGAATTGATGTAAAGAGAGTAGCATCATCTGCATATGCAACAAGCTTATTTTCTAGGCCAAACCACATGTCATGTGTATATAGTATGAAAAGTAATGGGCCAAGAACACTACCCTGTGGAACACCGGATATCACATTCCAATACTCACTATGGTGTCCATCAACAACAACTCTTTGCGATCCATTGCTTAAAAAATCAGTAATAATGCTAAGAAACGACCCACCCACTCCCAAATGTTTGATTTTGAAAACAAGGGCCTCATGATTAACACGGTCAAAAGGCAGCACTAAAATCAAGGCCAATCATATGAACTTCCAGACCACAATCAAGGGATTTCTCTACAGCATTGGAGATTGTAAGAAGGGCATCACATGCTCCAAGGCCTCTACGAAAACCAAATTGCAAACTAGGATATAGATTATAATTACCTTCAGCATACCTATTAAGACGTTTTGCCAGAAGACGTTAAAAAACTTTAGATAATATGGGAGGTATGGAAATTGGGTGGTAATCAGTGGGACTCGAGCTACCACAAACACATTTACATAGAGGAGTAACATTACCAATTCCCTAACAAGTGCTTAAAGCTCCTCTTCTTGCTAACTTGCGTAAAATAACAGATAACTTTGGAGCTAAGAAATCTGCTGTCTTTATAAAAAACAAAGGAAAAATACCATTTGGGTCTACACCTCCATAAGCATCAAGGTCCATCAACAGAGCTTTAATTTCACGAGATCGAAAAGCTAAACTAGTTAGTTTAGCCTCAGGAAAACAGGAGAGAGGAAGTTCAAGTTTTTCATTACTCTGTTTACTGTCAAAAACATCAGCCAAAAGGGTTGCCTTTTCCTTTGGACAGTGAGTGACTGAGCCATCTGGCTTAAGTAAAGGAGGAACTGTTGTATTAACACCAAAGAGTGCAGATTTAAGGGTAGACCACCATTTATGTTCTTGAGTTGTACCAGAAAGGGTTTCTTTTATGGTTAAATTGTATTCCTTTTCAGTTGAGGCATAAACTCTCTGAGCAAAATCTCGAACCTGAGTATAGTTATTCCAGGTCAAATCTGATCTGTTACCCTTCCAAAGATGATAGGCCTCCTCCTTCTCCAAATAAGCACGTCTACAATCATCATTGAACCACGGTTTGTCCTTCACTCGGTACCTTAGCACACGAGAAGGGATACACCTATCAATTTTGTTGACTAGATTCTCATTCAAAGGGACAACAGGATCTGAATACTATGTAATTCTGACCAATTCAAGTACAAAAGATCAGGCAAAATCCCATTCCAGTCTGCTCGGGATTTCATATAAATTTTACAAGAGTATGATACATCAGGGACAGGCTGCTCAGTCTTCAGTACTAATGAAATCAAGGCATGATCAGATGTCCCGACTGGAGAACCAACCTTGCTAGTTATAACGCCAGGGGAGTCAGTGTATACGAGGTCCAAGCAATCACCAGACCTGTAAGTAGCTTCATTTATGATTTGCTTACAGCCTGATTCAGAGGCAAAGTCGAAAGCTCTTAAGCCATGGCGATCGGTAGGAGAGATAGAACTTAACCACTCCCTATGGTGAGCATTAAAATCCCCAACAAAGACAAAAGAAGCCTTTCTATCATCTTCTTGTATCTTGGCCATAATGGTAAGAAGACAATCGAAGATAGAATCATCCATGTCTGGATTCCGGTAGATCGAACACAAATAAAAGTTGTTATGCCTGCCACAAACTTTTATTACCTGAATCTCATGACATCCACTTTGATAGCAGGACTATGAGAAGCAGGGTACTCAGTCCTAATATACACTGCCATTCCCCTGGCCCTAGGGATGGCACCACGTATCAACAATATTGGCTTCTTAAAACCAGTTATAAGGAGCTCAGATGAGTGCCTCATATTAGAAACCAAAGTTTCTGAGCACAAAAGAATATCATACTGTCTGGGCGCAACTGTAAGGTCTTGAATAATTGCGTGAAGACCACGAATGTTGCAATACAGAAGACAGCATTGACGGAATCTAGGACTTACTGGTCCTGGATTTCGCTCAATGTCTCCAGAGAGCATAAGAATTAATAGAAACAAAAAAGCGACATCATACTTATAAACTAGATTAACAAGAATTATAACAAAAACAATATGTACGGAATTATAAATAAAGTGATTGATGAAACCCATAGACTATAGTAAAAAGTCGGAAAAACTGGTCAACATGGAGGAGCCGATACACCATGCAAGGCTAAATACCCTCCAGGATAGCCACTTCAACTAAAGGGAGGACAGTAAGGATGGTTTTGAGAAGAAAAAGAATCAGAAAAGGAAAAGACGACCTCTTGATAAACCGCCAGGCATCCATGGCCCTTCTATTAAGCCTGCCCAACACACCATTTCAAAAAATAAGAGGAAGAAAAAAAAATAAGATAGAAAAGTGTGCTCGAGTGTACCCTCAAGCAAGATAACTCTAATCCAAGACAGTGAAAGACCATAGTACAGCGGCTATGGGACTACCCAAGACTAGAGAACAATGGTTTAATTTTGGAGTGTCCTTCTCCTATATGAGCTGCTTACCACAACTAAAGAGTCTCTTCTACCCTTACCAAGAGGAAAGTACACTGAACAATTGCAGTACAGTATTTAACCCCTTGGGTGAAGAAGTGTTTAGTACCTTATTGTTGTCAGGTGTATGAGGAAAGACGAGAATATGTAAAGAATAGGCCAGACTATTCTGTGTATGTGTAGGCAAAGAAAAAATAAACCGTAACCAGAGAGAGGGATCCAATGCATTACTGTCATGCCAGTCAAAAGATCCAATAACTCTCTAGCGGTAGTACCTCAACGGGCGGCTGGTGCCCTGGCCAACCTACTACCTATATATATATACATATATATATGAACATATATCACAAGCACACGTAATTTTAATCAATGTAAATATCACCCACGAACGGCATTTAATACCGAATTCTATCTTGGGAATATATATATATATATATATATATATATATATATATATATATACATATATATATAAATAAATAAATATATATATATATAAATAAATAAATTTATATATGTATATATATATGTATATGTACTGTATATATATATATATATATATATATATATATATATATATATATATATATATATATATATATACATATATATATATATATATATATATATATATATATATATATATATATATATATATATATATACAGTATATATACATATATATATATATATATATATATATATATATATATATATATATATATATATATGTATATATACATATATATATATATATATATATATGTATATATATATATATATATATATATATATACAGTATATATATATACATATATATATATATATATATATATATATATATATATATACATATGTACATATATATAAATGTATATATATATATATGTGTGTATATACATATATACAGTATATATATATATATATATATATATATATATATATATATTTATATATATATATATATATATATATATATATATATACAGAGAGAGAGAGAGAGAGAGAGAGAGAGAGAGAGAGAGAGAGAGAGAGAGAGAGAGAGAGAGAGTCCATATCCTAGCAACATAATTATCCATTGATTATATAAGGAAAGAGAGTGACATCTTCAACGGTTGATTAAGAGAGAGAGAGAGAGAGAGAGAGAGAGAGAGAGAGAGAGAGAGAGAGAGAGAGAGAGAGAGAGAGAGAGAGAGAGATCACCCTGATCTCGTTTATTTCTAAAAATGCTAAGTCAAAGACAAGGATTCCGTCTATGAAAACGTTTCTATTTTATATAGAACTTTGTTTCCGTCCTCCATATCATGGTTGTACAACTATTTTCAATTGTTTGTATTATATGTCTATAGTTTTGTTAATAATCAGTTTAAGAAATGTTTGATTTCGATGACACTCTCAGATTCTAATCAGAATTCTACAAAGACTCTGTGCCCAATAACATCTGACTAAGAGTGGAAACACAAAAGGAATAAAGCTTCCTGGACTGGGGTTCGAATTCCCCCCAAACTCCATAGTTTCTTTAGCGGCTATAACCTCACCATCCTTGTGAGCCAAGGGTGGAGGGATTTCGGGAAGCCTATACATCCTACCTGCCCATTCATCGGGAGCCATTGCCGGGCATTCTTTGGTTCATGCTTGGGCGCTGATACAGTAAGTATCTAGAGGTCTTCTCTTCTAACTAAGGCAAGGTTACTGTCCCTTGCCTCTGTCATTGATTAGCAGCCTTCAAAACATTTCAAAACTAAATCCCGGATTACGCATGTTAAAAAAAAAGAATAAGGCAAAAATAAAAGAGGCATATTTTAGGTGTAAAGCGAAACGGCAATGAATAGCTTAGACTTTGGAATGAGGGTTGTCAAGTTATTTGTAGTCGAGTCTTCCCGTTTCTAGTTCCGAGTTTTATTGGTATGTATTTCTTTCATCCCTGTAAAGGAAATCTGCCCTTACTTTATAACGACAGTAAAGCTCATTTAAATGCAAAGCATGATATGCGTTCCTGTACCATTGTTCCTCTTTCCGTAAGCCTCCTTGGTAGGCCTAAACATTATCAATGTCACGCTTTTCAACATTCATAGTTAACGCAGAGTTATAGAATTATCTTCTGTGTATTAAGATGATTATCTCTGCCGTTCTCGCTAGGAAAACGTTATCTTCCTTCAAGCAAAGTCTACATAAGGGTACATTAATTTTTTTTAGATAACTTCCTCAAATATTTCCAGTTTTTTATTTCAAATGAAAATAAATCTATTGTTAACTGTTTCTTATTCTAAGTAATCAGAGAACATCTCTTATGAAGATACCTGATTAAACTGTTTGTGAATTGCCATGAGCAGCAAAGCTGTACTAGCCGGAGTACCCATACTAGGTTGGTTTGCTGTGAGTGATCAGACTGAATTCACCCAACATCATTAATATATATATATATATATATATATATATATCTATATATACTTATATATACCTATATATATATATATATATATATATATATATATATATATATATATATATATGTGTGTGTGTGTGTGTGTGTGTGTGTGCGTGTGTGTGTATTATAGCCATGGAAGTAAAAATGAAAAGACTTGATTAGAGATAATACTTTCGTGTATTAGGGACATGAACAGTACTTCATGTTCAGAATATAACTTATTCCATGTCGGCCATACATCCAAAGGTATTTCAGTCAGATTAAAACGGGGTTCTCCTAATAATGCCTTGGACTCCCACTGGTTAGGATCAAGTCACAGAATTGGATGGTAACAGACGAGTAAAATAATCTATGTACACCCAGCAACAAAACCGGTGTCGTCTGGCCAGACTTGACTTGGAGAGATCATGCCCTTCTGGCCCTGAAAGGTGGCCAACTTTAAACAACCGAGACGTCTTTAGTATGGTTCGAAAATGAGGTGGGAAATTACCGATATCACTCAAAGAAATGCGATCATGAAAGAAATATATATGAAAAACGAATGAACTCTTATTCTTTTAAGAACTATAATCTATTATTATTTCGAGAATAATTCATCAAGAGATTTTATCATAAATTCTTATCTGAATTTCCTTAAAAACAAAATTCTGGAATATTTTTGGAACTGACTATTCATATTAATATTCATCACACTGAAATATCCTTCATTTGCATTTTCCTAAGCAGTTTATCTCTCTCTCTCTCTCTCTCTCTCTCTCTCTCTCTCTCTCTCTCTCTCTCTCTCTCTCTCCACACACATACATACACACTGTACGTAATATATGTAGGCGCTAATGATACATCGTTTCAAATAGCACATATTGGGTCACCAATCATTAATAAATGGCCTTGGCTAAAAAATTCGGAGGTAATGAGGTTGAAAGGTTTAGCTGTTGATTTCAGTGTTATCCTTTGATTTCGATCATGAGCCACGTAGCTCAGTGTGGTTGGGGTCAGATTTTAGCACGGGCTACTTGGCTCCGGCCCTCTTAGAGAAAATAGTATTATTTGCTATATCAATTCTATTAGTTTAAGGTTAGCCATTTAAAATACATCATCAGTTAACATAATTCATAATGTTTCAGAAGTGATTACTGTAGTGAAAATAAAATATATAAAATGACATGCAATAAAAGAGTTCATTGGAGCGTTATTATAGTGATGCAGTGGTATGTAGGATGTACGGTATAAAAGATTATAATATTAACACATAGTTTACTCAAATTATCTGATTCGGTACCAATAGCCTTAGATGTCAGGATGCCATAAAACTCCTAATCAATCAATGAATCAATCAAATTATCTGGGCAATTCGTTCACTTCCAAGCGAACCCCTTTCCCTGGTGACGATTGCTCAATGCTCAAGTTTCGAGTCTAGCATTGATTTTTCGTATTAGGATTTTATTTGTCGTTTCATGAACTGATGTCCAACACCTTATAGGAGTTCCACCGAAAGCACTTCAAGAAATCCATTACTCTCGATATCTATTCAATCAGTCTTTTGCCTATTTACTTCATTGTTTATAGTTTTGACATAATTGCAAACACTTGGAAAGTAAATTCTATGAAACATTGTCATCTTAGTATTTTGTTTTTCATTTTCTAAAAAAAAAAACTTCCACCTGAAGGATCTCAACAAAACTGTTAGACCTTCAAACCTCGAAACCGAGAACAGACATGTGATGCTATTGACCAATCGGCGAGAGAGGTATGGGAGTCTGTGCGACGCCGACCAAACATTTGCGAACGGCTCGTGGCCTCCATGCCTACACGTCTAAACGAGGTAATAGATGCCCACGGGGGTTGGACCAGCTATTGACCAGGTCATTTATGTGTAACACTTGTTATGAGTAATCTAAATCTTTATATTTACATGCAATATAGTGTAAGTTACGTATACAATAAAACTGTTTCCTTTGTTATTTATTTATTATTTTTACATTGAATTTTCTTCTTCCCAGCTGGTTCCCATTTTTATATGGGGTCGCTGTTGCGGATGAGCCGTTTCCATCTTTTTCTATTTTGCGCTTCTGCCTCATCAATCCCCTTCTCCTGTAAGTCTCCTCTCACACAATCCCTCCATCTCTTTCTTGGTCTCCCTCTTCTTCTTCTTCCTTGAACCTCCATCTCCATAGTATGTCTCCCAACGTGGTTCTCATCTCTCCTCATCAGGTGTCCATACCATCTCAGCCTCCCTTCCTGCACTTTCTTTGATATTTCCACCACCTTTGTCAACCCCTTTATGTAGTCATTTTTTATCCGATCCTCTCTTGTCACCACAGACATCCACCTAAGCATTCTCATTTCTGCCACATCCATCTTCTTCTCCTCTGTCTTCCTCATGCTTGCTGTTTCCGTTCCATACAGCATTGCTGTTCTTACCACTGTCTTATGAAATTTTCCTTTTAACCTCAGTGGTATTCTTTTGTCACAAAGAACCCCTGAGGCTGCTCTCCAGTTGTTCCAACCGATGTTCAACTTCATCTTCCATACCTCCTCCAGCGTTAACAAAGGATCCCAAATACTTAAACTTATCAGCTCCCTTTATCTGTTCTCCCCTAAGATGAATACTTTCTCTATCATCCCCCTCACTGGTGGTACACATATATTCTGCCTTAGATCTACTTATTCTCATTCCTCTGTCCTCCAGTACTTGCCTCCATCTTTCCAATTTCATTTCCAGATCTTCCCTGCTCTCTGCGCACAGAACAATATCATCTGCATACACTATGTTCCATGGTACTGCCTCCCTTACATCTTCTATTAAAACGTCCATCACTATGTTAAAGATAAATGGGCTCAGAGCCGACTTTTGGTGTAATTCTACTTTCACCTCAAACCCCTCTGTCTCCTCAGCACTGCTCCTCACTCTAGTAAATACATTACAGTACATCTCTTGTATCAGTCGAACGTACTTCTCTGGCACCCTCCTCTCCCTCAGACTCCTCCATACCTCATGTCTTGGGACTCGGTCATAAGCCTTTGCAATGTCAATGAATACCACATGCAGGTCTCTTTGCTTTTCCCGGAATTTCTCCATTAGTTGCCTCAGACACAATACACCATCTGTTGTTCCCCTCCCCTTCATGAATCCCATCTGCTCTTTACCTATTTCTACTTCTTCTCTTAGTCTAGCATCTATCATTCTTTCCAGTATCTTCAAAGTGTGGGACATCAATTTAATACCTCTGTAATTCTCATACTCTTGGACATCACCTTTCCCTTTGAAGATTGGGATCAATATACTCCCACGCCACTCATTTGGTATCTTTTCCTACTCAAAAATCTTTATCATGAGATCGTACAGTATATCCACTCCTTCATCTCCTAATGCTTTCCATGCCTCCACAGGAATCATGTCTGGTCCAGTTGCCTTCCCATTCTTCATCTTCCTCAGTGCATTTATTACCTCTTGCCTAGAGAAACTTATTACCATGCCAAAATTCACCAGTCCATCCTCTCTTAATAATCTATCATTTTCTTCATTTAACAGCTGTTCAAAATATTGTTTCCATCTCTCTACAATGTCTTCCTCCTTTCTAAGTACTACTCCATCTTGATCTTTTATTTGTTTGATGTGTGTAATATCTTTGGTGCTCTTATTTCTAGTCTTTGATAGCTTGATTATTTTTACATTGAATATAATATGATATATATCCAATTATATTGTTACATGTAATTTTTTTCGTTAGATGTAATTTAACATGAAATAAATCAAATTGCTATTCATTTTTTTACATACAATATGGCATAAAATGCAACCAATTAAAATGATGATCATGTTAAAAAATTAATGCTGGTAACTCAACTAAGTTATATATGCAAATCCTATACCAGATTAGGATATCCTATAGTATCTTCTCAGTCTAGAATAATCCATTATTACCATTGCTAATTTGTAGCCATGATGACTAATAAAAACATCGGCTACAAACCTTGCTGTGTAAAATTTATGGGCATCATATACATGTATAGTCCACGCTAAAAACGTGGCTTGAGCTGGTTTTAGATATTGATACTAATTGACCAAAGCATCGATAACCCACAAGTTTTGGGAAATTAAATGGTCTCTGCCATTTCAAAGCCAAACCAACATGCAAGAAAAGTGTAAGATCAAAGTTGTGATTGATCTCACGCGATGTTTCTTAATCAAAGGTGCCTGCTCCCCTATGAGGTGTGTGGTCGGTTCCTAACCGTATGAATATGAAATAATAAATAAAATCCTTATTATACACAGGTTTACTTTTTTTCTGCAAAAAAAGTAACACAGCATTTGTTCTAGAAGCATTTTTTCATTTACTACACATCAGATCTACTTTATATCATAGCATTTAAGTGGTTTTTCTCTTGTATTTCAACACTTCGATAGTGCAAGAATTTATGCTGATTTGAAAAGAGAGCATGCATTGAAAAAGGTTAATCACTAAGAATCGCTATGAGAGTTCATGAAATAAAATTATTGGTTCCGTACTGCTGTTACGATTCAAGAAAAGGGAATATGACGGGGGGTTTTCAGAAAAATAACAAACCATCCATAACCAATCCACGATTTGATGAAAAGAGAGAAAAAAATATGATGAAACCACGTGACCAGTGACTACGCCTGAAAATCAACCATAATCACATATGGTTTGAGTTTGTTTGTGTTTTTAGGTGGTCACTGAACATCTATGGATCATGGAATCTTCGCCCAAAATAAATACAAATCCAACACAAGCTTGCAAATACGTTAGCAGTTTCGAGTGATCCTTCGGCACTTCCAAACAATGTAAAATATTGGATATAGGTAATATATATATATATATATATATATATATATATATATATATATATATATATATATATATAGGCTATATGTATATATAAATAGAGAGAGAGAGAGTGTTACAAGAATTTTGGATGTCTGAAAGACTTTTTAGTCCATTCGTGGAGACTATTTGCTCTTTGGTAGAGCGATTTAGTTTAAGCATTTAGAGAGTTCCCATGATCTTATCTAACTTATCCTTGAACTCTCTCTCTCTCTCTCTCTCTCTCTCTCTCTCTCTCTCTAATATGATTTCAAATATATCAGTGTGATTATACTTTTCGATAATTATTCACGAAAACTAATAGCATTTCTTAAAAGTATAAGAGATAAGACATGTCAATCTCATATATATATATATATATATATATATATATATATATATATATATATATATATATATATATATATTTCATCATCGCATTTCTTTGAGTGATATCGGTAATTTCCCTCCTCCTCACATTCAAACCATTCTAACAACGTCTCGGTTGTTTAACTTCGGCCACCTTTCAGGGCAAGAAGGGCATGATCTCTCCACGTCAGGTCTAGCGAGGCAACACCGGTTTTGTTGCTGGGTGTACATGACTGTGACCAAAGGAATATTGTTGAACCCTTTTTAATCTCCTGCACCAAAGGTAGAAATTTAAATCTAAACCCTGGTCTATTTCCGTTAATTCGGTGTTATGCTTTTATCTGAAATCTGACTTTTCCGGAATTATTAAGAAATTGACAGCTGTTGGATCCCCTTCTCCAGTATAAATACGATGTCTTTGTATATGTATTCTCATTGTTGAGTCTATTGATGTCCCTAATAGACAAAAGTACTAACTTTGATCAAGTCTTTTAATTTTTCCTTTCATATTCATCGCGTGTCAGCTTTCGTGATTTCTACACACGCACTCAAAAACATGTCTGTATTCATGTTTGTCTGTATGCATATAATAGGAAAATAGAGCTATTAGTCTAAAATAAGTAACACATCTTAGTTGCCCTCATTCTAACACTATATCTCTAAAGTTTCTCTTAATATTCCACCTTCTGTGCGAATCCCAGCCAGCCGGTCATCTGGTTGTTCTAGCAATCAAAAACGACCCAAAATGACCAACCATTTAATGATCATAGATAGGGAAAGGTCGGCACTTCACTAGTACACTCCACAGTGGATGTACAGTATATACTCTGATTGGAATACCATATTTGTAGCTTGATGTTTGAAGTAAAAAATGTCAACTTTCATTTTATATGAGATTTATAATATAATGATAATGAGGATTATGATTATTATTTTAATCATTTTCATTGTTTTTATCATTACTATTATTGTCATAGTTATGATTTATTTTGTTGACCATAAAGGAAAATATTTTCACTCCCTTAATATATTTATATTAATACACTGATGTAGATCTGCTTTGTCATTATTGGTTTGATATCAAGAACAACAACAACAACACCAACAATAATAATAATAATAATAATAATAATAATAATAATAATAATAATAATAATAATAATAATAATAATCTGTATGGTTTACTATATCCATTACTGCTGTTGGTTGTATGGCTTCACACTTGGTACAAATAGGAACCTGTCATTACAATGAAGTATAATTAAGGGTTATCCATCAACTACCAAGTGGTAATTCTGAAAACCTCGTACAGACTTTATCAATGAATTCATTATTAACAAGAAAAGCTCTCTAAGAAAGCAGACCTCTACAAGGCATCTTATTTCTTGAAACAAGTGATTTTCCCAGAATCAATTAATCATATCCCTTTCTTGACAAAGGGTACACCACGTATCTACCACCAACAACGAGAGGATTAACTACTCTCATCAAGAATAGCATCCTGTCAAAAAAGTATAAAACATCGACTGTGGGCCAGAAGCAGAGATACTCATTGTTTAGGTGTATTTGGTAGCCACAATCCTCACATTCCGCAATGTCTACAAATCTCCAAACAAAAGCATCAATGCAGATGGGCTCTTTGCCACCGCCTCTGAGGATGATACAGTCATTGCAGGCGATTTCAACGCCCACCACCCGTTTCTGTACTAAAAATCGGCAACAAACCAGACAGGCCGACACTTGCACGCCCAACAGCAAAAATATCCGGACGTAACATTGCTCAACAATGTGTCAGAAGCAACCCATGTAAGGGGTGGTCGTTTAGACCTCACCTTCCTATCAAGCACCATCGAAAGGGCTGCTAAATGGCGACTACATCCTATGCTATCAAGTGATCACTTTGCTATAGAAATTGACCTCGAATTAGGTGGAACCCAGACTTTGCAAACTGGGCAAGATTTGAACAATCTATGATGGAATGGGCTCGTGAATATATAAAGAACTCTAATAATGACATCTCTATCCTATGACTGGATGTTAACAAATGACTAGATGCCGCCGCCAGCATATCTATGCCCCAGAAAAAGTATTCAGGAACAAAGTATGTGGATGCCTGGTACTACAACAGCCGTAACAAGCTAATCAGTGCAAGAATCAACCGAACCAGAAAGCTATTTAGAAGACACAGAACCGATGAACTTCATGCTCTAGTTGTTGAAATCACCAAACATTTCTTACAGGTAACACCGGAAGTAAAAATAGACAAATGATACTCATGGTGCCACGAAATCCACAACACATCTGTAGCAAAGACATGGGGCTGATTCAACAAGATCTCTGGGAAAAACAGCACACCCAGAGTCACCCACCCATACCTATTAGCAGAAGCAAATAGAGTGGCAAATAACTTTGCTGATTGAACCAAAAGCAAAAATCTTCCTCTGCAAACCATAAATAGGCAGAGAACACTACTCCCAATTAGGAACAACATTATTGAAGCCGCCTGCAAAATGACAGATAATACCCACAACACTACCCCATGAAAAAACTCAGCACGGCTCTCACAAAAGTCAGAAAAGACACTGCCCATGGAGCCGACCTAATCATTTACAGTATGCTATGGAACATAGAAATTCCCGTGAAGCTACTCGACTAGCACTTAATCAACAGAACACACACTGAAAGACTCTGACTAATAACATGGAATCAAGAAGATATGAAACGCATCCCAAAAACCAAAAGAACCAGACACCACCCGGCCTAAACTTTAATTAGCTGCACTGAGAAAGTCGCTGAACAAACGGTACTCAGCAGACTTCAATGGAATATAAACCCACTACATTCTCGCCTTTAAGCCTACAGACAAGGCATAGGCACTCAAGAATGTATAACCAATGTTCTCGCAACAATCAACGACAAAAAACCTTTGTCATCGTTCTCGACCTCGAGAAAGCCTTTGAGCTAGCCAGCTCCCAGCAAGGCTCTTCACACTTGTAGAAAAAAATGTGAAAGGACACATACTGACCTGGACTTGGAATTACACAGAACCAAGAAGCCAGAGTCACATTTTAAGGAAAAATCTCCAAATTCATCCCCTCACAAAACGGAACGCCTCAGGGGCATACTAATTCCTTACCTTTCAACACTACTTAGGGAGAATCTAGCCATTCCAGATCCCCCCAAAAGAGTGGAAATCTTCATATACACTGATGACATATGTGTGATCTGCCCACACAAAGCGCACTCATGCAAAACCACTGAAAAGGCACTTGCAATTTCACTTTTATTGGCGAATCCATAGAATAGGTAAATCAATTCATGTATCTAGGAGTAATCATCAACCAAACTCTATCACCTGCCAAAGAAGTAACCCACCTCAGAGAGAAAGAAAAAAAATCGTCACAGCCATGAAACGAATAACCTCCCTCAAATAAGGAGTATCAAAAATCCTCCTAAGACTGTTTTACATTCAAGTCATTCGATCTCACATCTACTACGCAGCACCTATGCTCAACCTCACTGAGCGAAACTCATAAAGCCTCCTTAGAAGTGGTACACAACAATGCCATGAGACTCATCAGCGGCTCTCCAATGTGGACCAGACTCTGCTTGTTAAGAGCCGAAACGAACATAATTTCCCATTCAGCTAGGATCGACATCAGAAACTGCATTATCATTTTCAAGTCAATCAAAGGAGACAGACTGCCCTCTGAAAAACAGACTTAAGAGACTCCTCGTTTAGGCGGAGGAGATTGATCCATCAAAGATACATGTAAAGAGACTGCTGGATACACTTAGAAGAATGCAAATACAAAATGAAGCCTACAAGAAAAACGGGCAACTAAATCATGATGGCTACATCACTCCTGCCCCGTGGTCTCCG
>NC_090746.1:52276358-52281358 GCF_036898095.1 Palaemon carinicauda
TATCCCAGATATTTTAAGGTATGAACTCTAGGAAGAATTAGGGAATGAAGGGCTTTTATGAGAGTAGAATCAAAGGAGCGTTAGGGAATAAGGGTTAATAAAACATTTTGAGACAATTAGGGAATCGATAGTTATTGAATAGGTGATCGAAGGAAGAACTAAAGGTATAATTCAGTGGTGTAGACTAGATGAGACCAAGAACAAGCAAAATATTGACTCTCTCTCTCTCTCTCTCTCTCTCTCTCTCTCTCTCTCTCTCTCTCTCTCTCTCTCTCTCTCTCTCTCTCTCTCTCTCTATTCTTGATAATCCTTTAGTGTTTGTTTCACAGATGCTTTTAATATAGGGTTTAAGAAAAATATATAAGGACCGTTAAGATTTATCAATCCAGTTGAAGTAAAAATCATAACCACAGCAGGTGTTAGTGAAGGTAGGCTGTTATCGATACTTGTGATAACATCTATAGGTTTTCTGCAACCCGAGTACTTTACATGGTGTATGTTTGTTGTTACTACTAATACTGCTGTACTGTGGTGGAATCATTGCGGTAAAATACACGCGGTCATGATTTTAATTATATAATAGCTAGGTGCTGGTTCAAACTACGTTTCTGTAAGGAGTAAATACTAATAATCGATGAGTTGTATATTTTACATACACACACACACAATATATATATATATATATATATATATATATATATATATATACATTTGTATATATATATATATATATATATATATATATATATATATATATATATATATATATGCATATGTATCTATCTGTGTGTGTATGTGTGTGCAAAAGTACCGAAGGTGATATCATAATGTGGTGAATAGGTTTGTGTATCACCATGAACAGCAAAGCAGTACTAATCATGGACACCCATACCAGGTTGGTTTGCTGTGAGAACTTAGACAAAAGTTTCCCACCATCACCAATCTGCATTGGCCATTGTGGTACCAAGATTTTTTTTTTAAAGGAGCCATTCCAAAGACATGAATAAAGACATGTCTGAGGCCTGTCCTGCATTGGACTAGAAACAGCTGGACCTTTTGTTGTGGTTTTGTGTGTGTATATATATAAATATATATATATATGTATATGTATGTATGTATGTATATAATTTGAATTTGTATGCCTATGCATACATATACTCAATAATTTGTATAAACTATATATACTGTATATATACTGTATATATATATATATATATATATATATATATATATATATATATATATATATATATATATATATATTATATATATATATATATATATATATATATTTATATTTATATATATATATATATATATATATATATATAGAGAGAGAGAGAGAGAGAGAGAGAGAGAGAGAGAGAGAGAGAGAGAGAGAATATTTCTATGAAGTTCACAGAAGTAGGTATTTGATGGGGGTCTTCCCTGTATGTGTTGGTTAAGTAAGTGGTTTATACAGTGTCTAAATTGCACTCGAGATGATGGATGGATCTTCAGAAACTCTTGTAAAGCTTCTACCGAGTACAGTAATTGTAATTAGGTTATGGGCCTTATTCTGAAAGAATCACATAGTTAGATTTCTTCTGCCTTAATAGAGGACAGTACTTGCAGTAAGGGTATAGATGTAATTCACGAAGAATCACATATTTAAACTAGTGGGGCACTCAGTAGAGCTCAGACCTCCGCCATGGCAACTTATTTCTCGACATTTTGCTCACCACTGACCTTTGACCTAGGACTTTCAAAATTGAATCGCCTCCATGTCTTAACTATTAATCCCTGACAGTATCACTACCTTGAGTAAAATTGTGGCCAGGAAGCTGTGCACACACAAACAACTTTTTGCTAGACCTGGCCTTTGACTTCCAATTACTTCCAATTCTCAACATAGCAGTTGATCCCTGAAAGTATTACTACTCTGTGTGTAAAATTGTGACTAGGAAGTTCTCACAAAAACCGACAAAAATTTTTCTTGACCTTGACCTTGACCTTTAACTTAGGACTTATAAAATTTAATCGCTTCCACGTCTCAACATAATAATTGATCCCTGAAAGTTTCACTGCTCTATGAGTAAAATTGTGGCCAGGAAGTTGTTCACACACAAATGACCTTTTGCTCGACCTTGACCTTTGACTTAGGACTTTCAAAATTGAATCACTTAGACGTCTCAACATGAAATTTAATCCTTGAATGTTTCACTACTCTGAGTAAAATTGTGATCAGGAACAAACAGACGAACAACGGCGAAAATATAACCCTTGTAATTAGGGTATGGACCTTATTCACAAAGAATAACATTTTTTTTTTCAGCCATAACCGAGATAAGTACTTTTAATTAGGGTATGAGCCTTATTCACAAAGTATCGCATATTAAAATTTCTAAAGAGGAACCGTAGTATATAATGCATCTAGATAATTTCCAACTGTTATTGAATTGATTAGCAAGGGACAAGCATTGCAAGAAAAACGAAGCTTAGAAGAGATGATAATTTAATAAAAAAAAAAATTTTAATCTGTGTTTACCTTTATATGAGCCAATTCATGTCTGTATATAGTATGTTTTTCAGTGCTGTCTACTTACCAAATTATAGCAACCCCTAAGATGGATAGTGTCGCCAGTGCGACTCGTGCTGTGGACCGTAGGCTTAGCAGCACCCACGTTTTAGACTACCTCTTCGCTTCCTTCCTTTTATTCTGGAGTACTACTATTGATTTTGACTGGAAAATTCCATTATGAAATTTCTCCCCCAGTCGCCCAATTTTATCCTTAACATGGGTGTAAAGGTAGTTTTTAATGCTTCCATTATAAACCTCTCTCGACGGAGAGTTTACCATTGTTAGTTTAACAGTCCTAATTGTAATCTGTTGTAAGTTATGTGATATACTTGTTTTTTTTACGCTGTTATTTCTTTTTATTTACCATCTCTTAATAAATACAAGTAAGGGAACAAAATGTGCGACCCATTAACTTGTATATTGGTGATTTTTGTGTTGTTTTAAATTTATATATGAAGATTTACAGCCTGTTTGATTTGACCAAAGCCAGTTGTAGCTCAAGAACACAACATTTGAAAGCATTATATTTACTCTAAAAGAATTATATTGGATGGTAGGTGATTGTTTTTGAAGTCAAATGAAAAATAAATATGTTTATTCCTGTATGAAAGTTGAGAAGTAAAGATATTTCTAATTGTTGCAAAACTAGTCATTTATTATTTACCTTATAGATGCACACATATTTTTGTATCTGTTTACAAATTATTCGTTTAAAATATTTTTAACTGGTAATCTTACGGATTGCAAACATACTTTACAATGTTGAATCGTTTCACGAGACAAGAGCTAAGAAAGTTATATTGGTCATACCTTATTAATGATACCGTTATCCGTTTTCTATGTTTAACGTCACCCGTTATCAGAGAAAACTAAAATCTATTTAGAGGGCAACTAAAGTAAACGTTCTTTAATTTTTTTTTTTTTTTTACTGTCAATTCACAATATAGTGCTTCGTGGGTTGACGAGGCCATGTAATAAGCTAAAACTTATTCATCAGAAGGATAAATGACTTTCTATATGTACTCTTGGTTTCTATTTAATTAGGTATTAAACTATCCTAAAGTACTACTAAATAAACTTTTCTCCCCTTCGCATTTTTGGCACGTGTTTTCCGAAAGTTTTTTTTTTTCTTTCTCTCTATTGGTAACATAGTGGGTAACGTCGCCACCATACCATAACAAATACGTTTGAATTTTGGTGGCGATTCATTATTTTATATTTAGCTTGTTTTTAAAGGTGGTTTTATATAATTGCATACTACATTACTAGAACTTTAAGATGTTTTCTTACCAGTTAAATTTGTCTTATTTCACTCTTCACCCTTCGCTCCACTAGGGAATTTATCAGAGAAAACACTTCATATTCACTGATTTAAAAAAAAAAAAAAAGTTCTTTCCACTGCTGAACAATTTCCTGTTTTTTATTTTTTTTTCTTAAACTGTTTGTCTCTTTAATAAAACGTTTGCATCTTTTGGGTACTTGGCTCTGTGCTGTGCTCTTTTGACTTATTTACTTACCTTTAGGCAATATCGTTATACTGAACGATGTTGAAAAAGGTGCCACGTCTACGATATTGTTCATGCCAAGAAAGGTCAGGAAGGAATGAGGTGTAGTGTGTGCTATGCACTCTTATACAGTTCAAGATTCTTGTGACGCTTCGTACCTTTCGAGAAACTCTCGTTCCAAGACTTGATATCAGAGAGAGTAGCGTCCAGGTCCTCCATGTCGTTCTTCAATTGTCTAAACACTGTCTCGGTTGGTGTCTACGTTGGATAGGAGGATGAGCTGACGGCAAGGAAAGGGCTAAACTAGCATGTTTCTTATCTCGTCGGCCATCAAACACATTCAAGACATCCATAATTCCGTTTCCTCCTCTGTCTCTGATACATAGCTCTGTTGTACATTTTTTCCTCTAGTATTTTCTCATTTTCTCTCCACAAATGAAAATGTGATTTTAAAAGTAAAGTGCGTCTTCTGCAAATTGTTTATCTGGTGTTTCACTTCTGCCAAGGTTACAACTAACTGTAAAAATAATTTGTGCGTACGAAGGTATACTTACATTCGTTCGCATTTTATCATGAATGTCGTCGTTTTTTTATGTCATTTATTGGTTGAAATAGAAAGTACTCTAATTCCATACACAAAACCCGATTTACAAAAGTTCGTGCTTTCCCCAACCAGACCACCAATTCTGAACAAAGTATTTCATGGTATTTACTTCATAAATACCATGGTAACTTCTTAACAAACTGAACCATTAACATAATTTTGAAAGGAACTTCTCTACTCTTACGTCTTCAACGATTGCTTAACAGATCATTCATTTCGTAAACATTTCTAATCTTTGATACCGGTCGGTATACCGATGACTGCATGAATTTCCCAACTAACACATTTGAATTTTACGAGAAGTTTTAAGAAAATAATGTCTCTGACCACC
>NC_090746.1:52286358-52296358 GCF_036898095.1 Palaemon carinicauda
ATATATATATATATATATATATATATATATATATATATATATTATATATATATCTATATATTATATATATTATATATTTAAAACTGTTTAAGAATTGCTTGCTTGTCTACTCAAAAATGCCTTCTTGTCTGTCAAATTTCGTTTGTCATTAAATATCAAAACCACCAGTGCTTCACTCCTCTCATATGAATTTTATTTTTCATATCAGATTTTAACATTTTCCTGGTCATTAAAGTAGTGTATCATGGAAGTAATGCATATATGGTGGGACATATAATCGTATTTCATCGGTTATGTAGTTGAGGTGAAGTTTTTATGTTAAACTAGCCATATTGTGGCAAAGAATATTATCTTTTACGGGTTTCAGAACTATTAATTTATTTTCATAATTATTAATCGTAAACTCTCTTCCTTTAATTACAGTAAGTGTCCTTTCCATCAATTGCCGAAGATTTGCATTAATCTAAGATATGGAAGCATCAACAAAACTCCTCCTTATATACTAATTCCAGACTTTCCTAACCTTCTAATCTATCAACGCCCCATTTCATTGATTGTACCCTCCTCCTCCTCCTCCTCCTCCCCCATCCTCCACCTCCTCCTCCCCCATCCTCCACCTCCTTCTCCCCTCATCCTCCACCTCCTCCTCCCCCATCCTCCTCTTTCCTCCCCCATCCTCCTCTTTCCTCCCATGGAAAGGAAACAGGAGTGTCTATGCTGTCAACGTAAATGGCTTGTGAGGCTTGAATACAAGTTGATAATCGATAGCCAGACACATTCCTGACAGTGTTTGGGACTCACTTTTTTTTGTGGGTTGGTTGGCGGGGGGGGGGGGCGGATAGTGATGAGAACTTTGGTCACGAATACTCGATGAGTAGATAGGAGGATTAGGATGGCAATTAGGAAAGGCATAACGCTGTCAAGGTAAAGTAAATAGAGCAAGTCGAAGGACGTGGTGGTATGCAAGGATAGTCTTTATGGCGGTATATTGTATGGAGGTTGGAAAGTAAGAGTTTTGGGATTGTATATTTATTTGGGAGGGAATTATGATAAACAAAGAAAGCTTTATGAATTAAGTATAAACTAGAAAAGCACTTTTAAGAGTGGAGACCTATGTGGCAGATTTCTCGAAACCAGCTTGCCTTTTCCTGAGTCAATTTAGACAGTAGGCCTATTTGAAGTGTGTGTGACAACCATGTGCGAACTCGAGGGTTTATTCGGTCGACCTTTTTCTCGACCTTGACCTTTGACCTAGGACTTTCAAAATTGAATCACATTCGCGTCTCACATAACAATTAATCCCTGAAAATTTCACCACTATGAGTAAAATTGTGGCCCGGAAGTTGTTCACATTCAATCGAACAAACTGGGTTGGAAACATAACCACCTCCTAAATTTGTTGGCGGAGGTAATAAATTTTAGAAAAGAAGAAACGATAATTAGGATGAGGAAGAAAGAGGAACAGTATTGCAACGAAAAACTAACTCATTTTGAGAATCCTTTTGAGAATTTTGTTAAAGCAATGTACTGTATATGCTTTAACGACTCTCGACCTATCATCTTCCCCTAAGGGGTTATTAGGCCACTGCGCATCAAATGGTGTGCTGTTTGCCAGTATTGACTGAGCGGTAGGCTTTACTTGAGGTCTGCAGCCTCCCTTCAATTCATAGCAGTACTCTTCTTTTAGCCTTATGTTTTATCTCCATTCCCGTTTCATTTCTTTCCTCCTTCTGTCCAACCACTCGTAACCTTTACTACAAAGTATAACTAGGAGTATTTCCCCAGTTGCACAATGTGCGCTGAATGGCCTCCAAGGCCCTAGTGCCAAGCCGTATGGCCAAAATTCATTATTCCATTTCAACTTCTTCTTAATAACGGCCTTTCAGTGGAATTCTCTTATCTCTGAATGATTAGAGAGAACAAATAGTGAAAAATATATAAAATATAGAAAGTGTGAACAAAACTACAAATATTGTATTGTGAATATACGAAAAAAGAATTTGTGTGCAGGACTGTTTTCGTCTTGACAACCGCCTCATAGTTACGAGGACCACACCTTCACATTTTCACGTGTTTAAACGCTTGCCTTTGGTGTCTAAGCTAAAATATTGATCCTTCGCGTTTTCTTGTACGAATGATTGAAAATGAATGGCATTTCTCTCCTCAACTACCTCGTCCCTTAATGCTTTGGAATGGGGGACAAGGAAGTAGTGATATTACAAGTCTCGTGATTATGTGTATTATGATTATTTTGTGATTTATGTATATAACGACAATAATGCTCCTGCTATGATCGCGCTAGAATCGCATGACCCGAGCAATTCTAGAGAAAAATTCGATAATATTATCCTAGGGAAATGGTCGAAATTTGTTTCCTACGTCACAGATGTTTCCATTAGTAAGTTTCATTATTCTCTCTCTCTCTCTCTCTCTCTCTCTCTCTCTCTCTCTCTCTCTCTCTCTCTCTCTCTCTCTCTCTCTCTCTATCTCTGAAAATTCTCAGGGCAATTATGATCACTTCAAGAAGGTTGTTTTTTCCTATTTATTTTTTCATTAGTCTACTCTCTTTAATAGTCGAGTGAAATAAATGACCTTACCAGACAATTGTCGTTAGATATTATTTTAGACCTGAAGGGATTTTTATCACACCAACTCCAGTCAGCATAACATAAATAATTTGCGTTTAAAGGCTTGTATGCAATTGACTCATTTTTTTAGCTATAATTTGCAAACCTACAACTAAACACAACATTAATGATTCCTCCGTGCAATCGATAAACGCGCAGTAAAGCTACTACGTCATTATTTACTAACAATAGCAACGCCGCAACCAGTTGCTATGCAATTAGAAAACGTGTAAAGGGCGGGTTTCAGGTATGCAGGTCGAGGCGTATTAGGTCCAGCGAAGGACTTTCTAAGGAGGGTGGAATTCAGCAGGTGGTTCCACCCGATTTGGAAGGGGAAAGGGCATTATTAGACGACGCTGATGTTCATTGTATTACGCACATTTATTATTAATCCTCGCATAAGGGTATCATTACCCGAATTTCATGCTATGAAATGGAGAAGAGTCTGAACTAAAGCTGTTTTTTTTTTCGTTTGCTTATTTTATAAATGGGGGCGGGGTAAATTTGATTGGATTACAGATATTGCAATGTTATTTAGTGTGAAAGGTAATTTGAAATAGCCATAGGGACAGGTATGCATATTCCATACACGGTAATAAATATACTTTATTTTGTATGGAAGATTTTGAGTTTTTACTTGTAAGAAAGGTAGTTGGGAATGGTAGCCATAGGGGAATGCATGATTATTGCGTACGGTGATAAATAAACTTTATTTTATTTCGAAGGTTTTGCATTTAGTGAACTACTAAATTAATTAAACTTATTATTTGTATCCTTATGATATTGTGACCTGGTAGGGAATATTAGAAAATTGTTTGGTAGGAAGGAAGACATTTTAAGAGAAAAGGTCGATGGATCGAGCGTCCTGACACACTTTCTAGCCCAGGACTTAATGAAATACAGAAAATGGGAAGGAAGGTTGTAGCTGATTATTAAAGACTTACTCATAAAAGGTTAAAAATTCTAGACAAACTACCTTGTAGTATAATGAATGTTAGCCAGTAAATTATTTCATTTATAATGATAATTTACTGCCTAACACAAGTAAGGTGATACTTTGTATCAGGATTTTACGGGCAGAGATTCTCATGAAACTAGACGTGGTTTTGGTGTGGTAACCCAGATTTTTCCGAAACTCGAGAAAGGTCCTTCTGGAATTTAGTCTCATTCTAAATTATAAAAGCACTGTGCTACCAGTTCTAATTTTTTTGCTATGTCACCGTAAGTAAGCGAGGCCCTTAGAAATTCACCAGGCTCCACCTGGTTCAAGTATCTGATAAAGAAGGATAAGGAAAACGGGGCAATACACTTGACAGTGGAACGTCACTTCCAATGCCACCATAGGAAACGGGTGACTTGATTTCTAACAGGGGAGAGACAGCAGAGTACTTGAACCCGCATAGGGATAACTAAAACAATTAACTTCTGATAAGCTAGTAAATTCCATTCTTTAAGAAGTTTCAACTAACCAAAAGAAGACAAAGTTAATTGGCATCATTGCTGTGTGAAGGTAAACTATATTGACCAGCATCTTGTGAATGAATAAACTGTCTGCAAGATTAGTAGGAGGAGAGTTAGCACCCGGGTTGAAATTGACAGAACATTTTAGACTATTTTCATGCAGGTTGAGGGAACCCCTACAGGATATTATACATCTTGATTCTCCACCTCCCCTTAAAACTCAAGCAAGTAGTAATAGACACCGTGGTATGGAGGAACATATCCATTCACACCCCTCCCCCGTCCCCTAACTCCAATTAATCGATGTTCATCTTTTATACTTGCAAAGAGCTCGGGTACGCGCATGCGAGCATTCCTCGCCGTTAATAATTATCTTTAGGGGGATATACCATATCCATTACTACTCTCTTTTAAAAGATGGTTTGAGATATACAGGCATATGCACGAACGGTCAACAATTAACATTTCAACGGTTCCTGTTATGTTGACAAAGTTTTATTCTTGAGTTTATTATTGTGTGTAGAGTCAAAGGAAGGTGAACTTTCCTTTATAAGTCATCGTTGAAGTAAATGTCGAAGCCCTTATCTTTCACAATCAGGGATAAATAGATTACTAAAATATAGAAAACCAGCTGCCAACTAACATAACGAGTTGCGCTAACATTAACGCAAGGTAAACCCATAATAGATAGATATTCGTATAACAAATTTCAGTTGTCCAATAAATTTTGACTTGTTCTCGTTGAGGCTGAGATTCATTTCGTGATTAGTCCTTAAAGCAAACCCATTTCATTCAATCAAATATGTATAATAGAAATTTCAAGAGTATTAAAAAATTATTCACGCATTTTTAAAAGGTTGCTAGGAAACTAGGTCATACTCGTATGGCATATATGCCATGCATTTTGCCACATATACACATGATAATGAGCTAATTATATGCGTATACACAGGTTATTGCGATACATAAAAGTATTGTCTGCATTACAAAGCAGCCAGACATTCATCTGATAAAATAGAAGTTGATGTTTTGCTTAGTTTATATAATAGGTTTTTACTTGTGGGTTTTATGTATTTCATAGTTTTACGAAGAAAACACTTTTAGCAATTTTCAGCTTTCATGGATTGTCTAAACGATAAGAAAAATCAACAGAAAATATCCTAAATGTCTACATGTTATATTTTAGTTTTACCATGTAGGTATCTCTATCTGGTGAATAATTCTAGAAATGATAATAGTATACTGTACAGCATAATATTTGTTCGGTTTGTTCTTTCGGAGTTACTGTAACATGGATGCGACTTACCGTAGATTTGGCTCCAATATGAGTTATCAACTTCAACGTATTCTGACATTATGACCCTCAATCTCCATTATTATGTGACATACAGCCGCGTTTCTTTCTTGTTAGATGTTATTTAGGTCAACGAATTGTTTCTGTATAATTCTGAAAGATGAATTGCAGGCTCTTTGTAGGCGGGCTGTCGGGGGTGCCACAATATTTTCTTTCCACTATCTAATTTAATGGTCTGGAGGCAATGTTTCAAGATTAATTGCTTAATTGCTTTCAAGCTTTGTCAAGAACGTCACAATACAGAAGTGTTTTGTTATTTAAATTCATAAAGAATATTTTTTTTCTCTTTTCGTTTATTTTCTTTAAGTTCCTTATGTGAATTGTTTTTCGCACTCGATTTAAACCGATGAAAAAGACATTTTTACGATTTACGTCCGGAGACGATTGTCGTACAACGAGACCCGAAGCGTGAGTGACACTTTGAAAGATTGAGGTGAGAAAGAGAGAGGGAGCGAGAGGAACAAAGAAACTGAGAGAGAACGTTCCTGTGTAGAGGGGTGGGTGGGTGGGTGGGGAGTCGTTTCTCAGTGCCTTACTCATCGGATTGACATTCTCTCTCTCTCTCTCTCTCTCTCTCTCTCTCTCTCTCTCTCTCTCTCTCTCCTCTCTCTCTCTCTCTCTCTCTCTCTATCGCCTCCAAATTCTTCTCACTTCACCCCCAACTACCTCTCCCCCTGCCTAAGAGTGTACCCCCCCCCCCCCTGCGAAAAAAAAACTTGAAAACTACTGTCTGGAATGTTTCTGTAAATGTTAGTAACCAAGGGTACCCCGTCGCTTCAACTGACAAGCTAAATTCGCTCTCTTAGGGTGAAGAACGAAGATTGGTTTCTGTTTGCCGTTGCCTTATGACCATTAAATTTAGGCTGTAGTTCCGAGAAAATACTGTAGGTTAATTCATGTGTAATTGTTCCTAATATTTTTGAGTCCTAATTGAAATGAATGTTTCTTGTTTTCAAATAAAAGCGATAATTTTAGTTGGAATTGTAATAATGGTATGCATCAAGTTGGTGCAAGTAATGAAGTCAGTAAATTATTTGTAAAATTTTTGTATTTTTAAACAAAACCAAACTCTGTTCTTGGTCGATTGAAATGAAATCCAATAGCGGTAAGCTCAGTTTGTGTTTTATAGTCTTGCGTGTTGATTAGTGGTTGTCATGTGAATAATGCTTATTACACTGTAATTGCAGCTGAATATCGTATGCACATTGAGTGTTCTCCTTCATTATAATAGTTTTAGGGTTACTTTTGCGCCATTTGTCGGGGGGGGGGGGGGGTATAATGTAATCATAACCGGAGCCAATAGAAGACCTTATATTGTTTTTTTTTTTTTTTTATTTGCTTAGCAACCACTCAAGTTAATGGTGTGCTTCAGTATTACTAGATGTGATAAGTTATAATATGCCATATATATATATATATATATATCTGCCCTGTAAAACTTAATAATCATTCGTAATGTAAAAAGGGTGTTATAATCCCTCAAGAGAAGACCTTTATATATATATATATATATATATATATATATATATATATATATATATATATATATATATTCTATGTTTGTATCCTTATTTATGTTAAAAACACCTAAAAGTCGAGCTGAATATAATCACCTTAACAGTAAAAATATGAAACAATACTTATGATGGAAGATACGTCACGCATGACTGCTCAACCCCATTGTTCAGCGGAATAATTCATGTTCCCTTCATTATCACTGTTATCTAAGCTCCATCTCATTGAAACAAATTAAGCTTTATGAAGATTTCCTTTCTAGTTTACACTCGCACCTTTAGGTCGCTTTGTGCAGACATTTTGCACAATGTGCGTTGTACACACTTTACACTGAAAACGCATGAGAAACATGTTAGCACACGGTATACACATTGCACCACTCCTCTCTATCTCGCCTGCATTCTTGTACTTTTCTGATGACAAGCCTCTTTGTTTCATTATATCTAGTGATTAGATTAGGCAACACTTTGTGGGTATTATTTTCTTCTTTCTCCTCACTTACAGAACCTCAAATCATAAATTCCATCCTGTAACGTATCCAGTTACATTCTTTTTGCAGGACCAAGTAAATTTTGATAATTTTTGTCCACTTTTTCGTTGTTACTAATTCTCCATTTTATCTTTGTATTTTTTATTCAGCCAATCACTTATTCAAGTATTCAATTGAGGTAACTCATTTCATTTAGGTTATTGAGGTAACTCATTTCATTTAGGTTGCCATCTTTCTTTCATTTACATTCAGCATCCATAACTAGCTTATGTTATCAAAGCTGGGCCAAGGGATGCGTCTGCTACCTGAGGTCCCCCATTTTCTACCTCTTTCCTTGTGTTTTGTAGGGCTCCTGCTGCCTATTTTGCTATACCTTTACTTATTCCTTTTCTCACCCATGGAGATAACTATTGTTTAATGTGTAAACCCAAAACCTGGTAGTTTATCATATAGTTATTTTAAGCGACTTCAAACCAATCATAAGTGCTATTGTTTGCCCCAGATAATATACCTTCTACAGTTCCCCATCGTCCTTTGTAATACATTTCTATGGTATCAGTTTCGTCATAAGCACTGTCACGCCTAATAAAAATATTCTAAATGCTCTCCTTAATCCATAAACTGTTGAAAAACTTACTCGTCTATCAAACCTTCATTTTCCGTGTGTGAAAAGTGAAATTTAAAGCAAATCTTCCTTGGTCTTTTAACAATGCCTCTGTACTTATCCGATAACTTTTTACACTACAGATGGAGAGATTTTTCTGGAATCCCTTTATTTCAAATGTGTCCTCATTACGAAATAGCATATACAACAGTATGGTCAGTCAATTATAATATTTTTCTTAGGTAGCATATTTGTACCCAAGGTCACGCCTTCTGCAGCTGTTGATTGGGTCAAATCAGTTTGTCTTAATTCGGTAGTTTTTGTGTTGACGCATTTTCAAATTTATGAATATATTATTAAACCATAAAGTGTCAGCTCAGTATATTTATAAAAAATCTATACTAAATGAACTCTATGAATATATCAAGTATTAGTTCATAGAGGAGTGGCGAACTTTGTTAGATAATAAACTACTCCACCGAAGTTGTAGACAAGGAAATATTTTGAGATGCTTTCATTTTAATGATTTTATTCTACCAATGTTTAGTGCATATCGGTGGTATTATCATGATATTTCAAGGACTTATCTAATAAAATTTTGAAGTTTTCAAAGGCTCAAAGAAGAAGAAATGGTTTGATCAGCTCTCTCTTGCTGAAGGATCTTTTCCCCCTTTTTTAAATCCGGTCTGCTATCTCATGCTATGGACTTTGTAAATTAATTATGAAAGATATTCAATTGATTAGCCTTTATTGTTCGTAGATTTGTATTTTAAACATTCATATATCATTTGCTAGAAGTATATTTAATATATTTAACTTGAACTGTTTTTGTTATTGCGATGTGTCTGTTCGACTGTTTTCTGTACTATATTTGCATTTGAAAACCTTAGGTTAAATTGGTCAATTCTTTCCCCCCTCCAATGTGGCCTTCCTATAAAATTTTGAATAGCCTAGCCCCCTAAATGTGAAAAATTCTACATTTGATATTATATTATGGCTATGGCTGGTGAGCCTACTGCTGGACGTAAGGCGGCCACTGTCATTAAAATTTTCTTCATCCCTCCTCCTCTTTCGTCTATTGCGTGCCTTATGCGCGCATAGAAACGAGCTTTATGGTGAGGGAGGACGAATGTTACTGTAATGGCTGTTCCTTCCACTCGACCTATCCCGTATACCACACAAACCTGTTTATTATTGTAGGTTTTTATTTTCTTCAATATTTTGTTTTTGAATTTTCTATAATAGTCTGATAGTTATTTTAGTAATAATTATGATGTAATCAGTGCTTGAAATAAACAAAATTGATACTTCTGCATTTGAAACATTGTTCCAATGCTTTAGCTTCGAGGGTTATTCGAAATTAATTGATAAATAATCACACTGTCAATATTTAGGTTCGATTTATCCACAATTAATTTAACTATTATTTATATCACATTCATAATTATGTGTACAGCAAACTGATAAATTCGGACAAACTGAGGTTCAGCTTAGTACACTTAGGCCAGCTTAAAAAGTAGACTGTAGTTAAGTTACTATACAACACTAATATACTGTAATCTTATGTGTCCCTTAATCCTTATCCACTTTTATTCAACTAATTTTATGACCAAATATAAATTCCTTCTGCTCGGGCATTTCTCAGTTCTAGTTTTCGTGCATTGCTCACAGGCTTCACATTGATATGCAGAAGTACTTGTGTTACATTATTCATGGCATAGTTGTCTAATGATATAAGGGAATTTTAGTATAATTCTCGGTGTTGCTTCACGTGATTAGTGGATTTAGTCGATGCTACACCTCATTGTGAGTGGAATTAGTTTTCTACTAAGAATTATTTTGCTACAATTTGATTTGTTTGTGTATGTCAGCATTGTATGTCCATAGGACTCGTGCGGTATTTTTGAGTCTCGTCAAGAATTCTTTTGCCTCAAAGAAACATTTGCATC
>NC_090746.1:52303858-52316358 GCF_036898095.1 Palaemon carinicauda
GGGAGGAGGTTGAAGAGGTATTGATATCTTCAACTACTTGGCTTTGGACCACGGCTTGAGAAGCGTTCGCAGTCGAGTCGGTAGTGGTCTCATCAGATCTCTTCGCGCGTTTGATGTGTATTATCTCCAGACTCCTGTTGCACCCTTTAGCTGTGCTCTTAGCACTGAATCTGTTATGGAAGCAAACTGTAGAGAGCCCAGCACACACTCCTGTTTGCGTCTTGATATCCGATTGGATATCGATAGTCTCTTGACAGATCCTGCTATTTCTTTCCTCTTCTTCCCAGGAATGGAAAGTCGATTTGACTCCAAATTCCAATGGATTCCCAACCATTGAAATATTTTGAGCTGGAGATAGTCAAGACTTTTTGATGTTGATCTTGAATCCCAGATGTTCCAGGAACTGGATCACTATCTTAGAGGCTTGCATGCATTCTGTCCTGGATGCTGCCCACACCAGCCAGTCGTCCAAGTAGGCCACTACTTGGACTCTCTTTAGGCGTAATTGATGGACGGCTGCGTTCGCAAGCTCCATGAGAATAATTGGGGCTATGTTTAGCCCGAATAGTATGGTTCTGAAGGCGTAAAGTCTTCTTTGTAACTCGAACCCTAGGTAGGAGGAGATGTGACGATTAATTGGAACGTGCCAATAAGCATCTGACAAGTCTATGGGGACTGTATATGCCCTTTTTTTTGGCAGTAGGGTCCTTTTGTGTTGAAGTGTGAGCATCCTGAACTTGTAGTTCACAATGAACTTGTTGAGTGGCGACAAGTCCGGAATGACTCTGAGTTTCTGAGTCCTTCTTTGGAACACAAAACAGCCTGCCTTGGAACTTGATGGACTTTACTTTTCGAATTACTCTTTTCACTAAGAGTTTTGGGACATATTCTTCCAGAATGGGGGTAGATTGTTGGAAGAACTGAGGAAATGGAGGTGGAGGACTGTTCCAGCACCAACCTAGTCCATTCTTTATTAGGCTGTGGGCCCAGGGATCGAAGGTCCAACGATCCGTAAATAGATGTAGTCTCCCTCCTACTGGAAGCATCTCGCTTCTGCCGTTGTGGACCTGAGGCCTTGCCTCCTTAACCGCGTCCTCCCCTGAATCCCCTTCCCCTTGAAGGGCATCTAGAAGAACCTCTGGCTGTTTCTCTAGCTTTTGATTGAAAGGAAGAAATCTGCCTTTCAAAGGCTGGGTTAAAAACTGGCGATTGTGTCGCCACATGTTGAGGTACCAACTGGTACGTGGTTGGAGGTTGTGCCACTATCTGAGGCACCGCGGTCACAGGAAGTTGCTGTTGTTGCCGTCGGTAGGGCTTAGCCAGCTGAGAGGATAGCCTAGGCCTTTTTGTCTTCTTCTTGGGTTGGGGACCCTCATCCGGAGAAGACTTCTCTTAAGGTTTAAGCCCCACTTTTGGAGGAGGTTCCTATTCTCCGTGGCAGCTTTGTTTACTACCTCTTTAACTACTACGTTGGGAAAGAGGTCTTTACCCCATATGCAAGAAGAAATCAGTCTCCTCAGTTCGTGCCTCACCGCAGCCGAGGCGAACACGAACTCTCTACAGGCTCTCCTAGCTTTAATAAAGCTACAGAGATCCTTCGTAACTGTGGCCAGATGGGTTTTGGCCACTACCATGAACGTGTCCTATTTCATGGGGTCACTTGCCATCGTTTTTTTTTTTTTTTCTAAAAAACGTTTGCAACGACATCGATGCCGCAAGTCTTTCTTTCGTCTCTTGCCCTCTGTGCAAGAGAAACTCCAACAGCTTTGGAAGTCCCTCACCAAACTGAAGTTCGGCAATATCAGCTTCCAACTTCCGACTGACAAGGTAAGGTGAACGTCGTTCCAGTCCTTTTGGTCCAATGGCAATGTCAGGGATAATGGCTTGCATTTCTCCATGGAGGGGCATGGTTTCCTTGCCTTCGCCGCCTTCAAGGTTGCCTTATATCCCTTTTCTATGAAGGGAAAGGCTCTGGCTGAAGAGGCCACAAAGAGGGGAAGCTTCTTACTCAAAGCTGGCACCTTTGAGTTCGTGAAGCCCCTCTCCTGCATCGAGCTCGCAAGTAATGCCTGTGCATTACTATGGTCAAGGACTATGACCTCCTTCGGCTCCGTTTCCTCCTTTGAGGCTGGCTCCTTCCTAAGACGGACATAGCAGTCCGGGTAAGAGTCTTTGTTGGGCCAAAATTCCATGTCTTCCAGGGGAATTGAGCCCAACTTCTTCGATATAACAATCTTCCCGGTTGTCATTGACATGTGTTTGGCATCCCTCCAAGGGTTGGTATCCAAGCACAAAGGAAGATCCTTCACGTTGAGTCTCTTCTGGGGCCCACGTGATGCTGCGAGTTTGCGTATCTCCAGTTTCATCGCAGCTTCCTTTTCATCATTCTTCTTTTGTATTTGTTGAATCATTTCAATAATAGAAGAAAGAGTCCTTCCCAGATCATCTGGGATAGCAGACGATGTAGAGGGAACAGGTTCTGGGGACGGAACCGATGTAACCGACACCTCGTCGATTTCTTCCTCTTCTATTTCTGGAGCCTGGGTCAGCTACTCCTCCTGACCTTCTCCCAGAAGGTCCTTCTCTGTATAATCCGAAACCGCTGACATTCTATCGTCCAATTGGATGTCTTGAAGGGCAGCCGAGATTTCAGAATCTACCGGATTCTGGACGGTTGGTATCTCCTCATGAGGCTGAGGGATGACTGCATCAGTTGATGCCTTAGGGAAAAGGTAGGCCCTCATCTTCTCGTTTGGAAGGTAGGGGCCTCTGAAAACTCCTCACCCAGGTTTGCAACTTTTCTCTAACAGCATCCCTTGACTCCGCTTAGGGGTGTCAACGCCTCGGTAATTAGGTTAGAATATATGATACATACCTGAGGATCCTAATACCGGAGATCACCTTTGGAGGCTGTGTATGCTGTGTGCCTCCTGCATAACTCATGTCCACAGAAGTTCTTACTGCGGACATTGCAGAACATACTCCCGCACTTTGGATGGTCCTCCTGTAAAGAGAAGAAAATCCATGAGTATCAAGTGAAGGCTTTTCACTTATTGTTAATACATGTAGCTTATATAGTAAAGCTAAGAAAGAAAGAAGGAAAGACACATATTTGTATTTCCTGCCCAGCCAATTGCTGTAACCTCCCAAGATATTAAAACTAAGATTAATTCTTATTCTAGAATACCTTATATATTTTCCTAAGCGGAAAGTTAAGGTGTGGCTCACACCTTGAAATAAAGTTTTAATATACTGGATAGAATGAATACAGAAAGAACTCACTTTCTATATATTGTACGGTCTCAACAAAAGGTGTACAAGATAACATTAAGTATCTTGGAAGAACTTCAGTGTTACAACAAACTCTGTACTGTAGCTTTATTAATGCAGTGTGTACTACACCACAAATATAGTAACTACTGTACATCGCATGCTGTCGTGCCGGCCAGCACGCCCCAGCACGTACCGGCATGTGCCGGCACGCGCCGGCCGGCATTTACCCCTGTATAGTTCAAAGGTATGCTACCTTTAACTAATAGGCAGCAGTTCACTGGTTCGCAAATGTGTGCCGGCCGGCAATCACTGCCTGTCGGCAACTGAAAACACTAGCACCCGACTGCCGGCCGCTAAACGTAGTGGCCAGCAGATCTCGGGATATGCTTCTACTGCCGGCAGGCAAAGGAAGTGATACCCATGACGGCCGGGTACAAAACACTAGTAAGAGAAACAGTATGGATGTAAGGTTATAAGGTGGCATTGCCATACAACCTTCATCCAGAACGAGTGAACATATGGAAGGGGAGAATGTAGCATTCAGGCTTCCTATATATCCATAGCCTGCCGGGCTCTACCAGCAGACATGGATGGGAGACCAATGGAGGTCTGGGGTTCAATCTGCAGAAGAAAAAAGGGTCTCTGCTGGCCTGCATGTTATTGCCGGCCGGCAGAGAGCTGAGCCGGTCCCCCATCCTAACCTATACTAGGTACAGAAGTAGGACTGGCTAAGAGATGTGATGGCTAGGCCATCACTAAGAAAGAGAGGGGGGAACGGGATAAGGGTCCTGTAAACTTCGTTCTAGTATGAGACACACCCAGCAGTTAGGGAAGCTCATCCTAACCTAGAGTTTGTCTATAGGGAGGAAGGATGGCAATACTTGCTATCCTCCTCCATACCAGAACCAAGTTAGGTGTAGTTATTTCGCCAGGCAACGGAGAAAACTCATTCTCCGGCCCGAGAATAACCACGCAGGACAGTCTGCTAGACCCCTAGAAGAAGGAATCATCTCGTACAGAATCCTTCAGATGTGGGCTAGGGAAGCAAAGCCTCCTGTGTCTGCACCTAACCTAGCAAAGGAAACTCATTCTCTATGCTAGGAAGACACAGCCCACAGACTAAAACTCTGATGTTCTGTCCCAACCTCAAAAACCAGATACTCTGGTTAGCGGGTCAGGGCAGACCTATCCTAGTATAGTTATACCTGAATATTATTCAGAAAGAACCACTAGGACTAAGCCTAATGCTTACTCAGAGGGAGAAAGGGATTGAACTTTTTCTCCAGAGGAGAAAAGAACAACCGGGGATGTGTGCGAGAGTATACTAAAGCCCCATAGGCTACTAGCCTAGGTGCGGTGAGAATCGATTACCTAAATCACTGAAACTCTCGTATACAATCTTGGAGAGGAAAATTCAACAATATCTTACATGTATAAAATATTTGCCTATAGCTTCAATAACATAACACTCAGAAAACTTATATCATGCATGAAAGTACTAGGGCCAGACGTCCAGGCTACTAAGCCTCGCGAAGGGCAACATCGGTTACCTAAATCACCGAACTGAAAACTAACGGCATTATATAAGAATTCCTAGAGGAGCTAAATAGCTAGATTTATTAAAGCGTAAAAACCGGGAACGTCACTCTGGCTAACTAAATGACCCATATATAGCGAGCGACAGCATCCAGGATGCCACTGGTAGGCAACAGCTCTTGTTTACATTAAAATCCCTTTTGATTTAATTCAAAGCGACAAGAGCTTACATTTATACAAAGTAAAGATAATACTCAACTTTCCAGAGGCAGAAGGGGCCGGAGAAAGCATCATAACGTTGAATAAAATCCAAAAATACGAGCGAACACAAGGGAAACCACCGAGTAGTAGAGCTATACGAAAAGGAATGGAGATGGCGCTGCCACCTTCGTCAGATACACTCTGAAAATGGAGTTGGAGAGATTCCTTGGGAACGGCTCTCTTTTCATTCCCGTTTCAGATTCTTGTCACTGTAACCCCTCGAAGCGTTAATACTGTTCGGGGTGAAGATAGCTATGCGACGTGCCAAGAATACGTCCTCTGATATTATGCGATATCCCTGTTAGATTTAATTAGGGATATTCGCTCCAGGAGTTAGAATTCTGGATACCTTAAGGTAAAATTCTCTGGGAATATCACTTTAGTCAAATATACCCTAGGAAGCTACCCTTTAGAAACTTCCATCAGGACAACATGGCCTGAGCCCAAATATATATATATATATATATATAGAGAGAGAGAGAGAGAGAGAGAGAGAGAGAGAGAGAGAGAGAGAGAGAGAGAGAGAGAGAGAGAGAGAGAGAGACAAACTCATTGCAGTCTCTCTCTCTCTCTCTCTCTCTCTCTCTCTCTCTCTCTCTCTTAACAAAAGTGATATTTCATCATTGCTTTCTAAAATGGAGTTTGGAGTAGACTATGTTTCTATCTGTATGTTGGTGTTACCATACTCGTGAACATTTTGATGAAACATGGAAGACAAATCCGGAAAGTTGTCCACCATATATAATAAACTCTCATATATTTTCAAGGAACATTTTTTATGAATAATCAGTGTTCACGCAGTTGTCTTTGTCGTTATTGGTGAACAGTCCTCTTCTCCAGCTTTATTGTCAATTCATTATAGCTAAGCATTAATCTGAAAGGACATTTAAAGTTCATTCGTGTTTGCGTGAGTGATTCATGACTACTTGTTTTACAGATTGCTTTTGTACCTCATATACCAAAGCAAATTTGTATCCACTATCCAGATGTCACTTTAGATTGATGTACATTCGATTCTATTCTTCCTTTTACTTTTTATCATACATTAAAAGGAATAGGCGAAGCTTTTTTAAAATTCAAATTTAAGGATATAGCAAGATAACCCCCACGCAATTAGGAGAAAGTTTGTGGGCAAAGCCTTCTGGATTTATTCTATTTAGAATAAATGACTTACGTGAAGGAGAATAAACTCCACTTTTAACTTGGAACTTGCGTGTGGAGCCGCTTGAGTGGCCAGCAATTACTGGTAAGTGCTTAGAAGTTAGAGTCGGTTTATGATCAACTACGGTGCCTTTCTGGGAATCGGTTATTTTCTTATTGATAATGTGTAAAATAGTCCCTCTCAACGCTCTCACTAAAAATAGTTGGAAGAAATCCATTATTTAACAATTATTTGGCGATTTCTTTCATATTTTTTTCGCATTTCGTTATAACAATGCTTTAGTTCAGTTCTTCATTTCAATCATTGCTTGGAAAAATTTCTAGATGTTAAATTCAAAATACAATTAATCAACAATGATGTATATTTTTTCCTAATATATATATATATACACACACACACACACACACACACACACACATATATATATATATATATATATATATATATATATATATATATATATATATATATATATCGTTAATATTTAAATCGTTTTACTTGAATTCCACATCTTGTGTATTGTCAGTGTTGTACATTTTTCCAGTATTTTCCCATATACCTCACACACACACACACACACATATATATATATATATATATATATATATATATATATATATATATATATATATATATATAATGTGTGTGTGTATATAGTGTGTGGGGGGGATATGTCATCGCTGGACCGTATAATACATAAAAAGAATATACATACATGACCCAAATATTTTGCTTACAAAAGGTGTGGCTTGATGACCATCATCTTTGGAGGTGATGGAAATCCCTATTCTTTATCTTAGTTTTAATTCATTCAGATAGTGCACAGTCAAGCAGAAAATCCACGTTTTCTAAGGAATGTGTGGTTTCTTGAAACCTAACAGATGTGTGTTATAGTAGGATGGAAGAGTAGAGGTGGCATAAAATTGAAAGGCTGTGGAGGGTAATGCTGAATTGAATATCAGATGGTGCTAGGAAGTTTTGCAGTCGTAGAGGACTGTCATCTTCTAGTACAAGTAGAATTTCCTGTTATGAGAGGTCTACTCCATGACGTTATAAATAAATACCATATTAATTTGAAAGTGTAGAGAAGAAAAGAATTATTAACAATAATCAAAGATAAAATATGATTATTTAGCGGCATAGAAGGGCCAGATATCCAAATAGTCAGTTATATGGATGTCGCATAAGACAAACTAATTAGTCTTGGGAGGGTTACAACGAATCATGTTATCTAGACCATTTAGGTACTATCTAGACTGTTATTCAGAGCACAAAAATAGTTGGTAAATTAATAAACATTTAAGAAGATGCTGGAAAGCAAGGGAGTATCTTAAGTTATGTCGATAAGAACATGGACAAGGAAGAGAATAGATGTATTAGTAATACTACCACTGTAAGGGACAGTTGTACCAACAACTCAACTGAAATGGAAAGAAACCAGATGCTGAAAGCAAACCTAAATAGGGCCTTTCGACAGTGCATTATCATAAAGCCTCTTGGTTTCAAGAATGGTGACAGTTCCATTCGCTCGTGAAACGGAATGACCAATGTTTTTGTTCACTTTGGAGTCCATACTGAATGAGGAGAATGTATGGAATTTTAATGAATTGTCATACGATCATGACTAAATTCTACTAGAATTAAGTGCAAAAAGTTAGTTATTTCGAAATGCTAAGATCACTTTCCTTCGAAGCACGCTGCTAAGGTTATTTTACTGTCACTTAAGGAAAATGTATGCATTATTTTGGATTACGCGATAAGAGTGACAAAGTAACAAGTTTATCAGCAAACCATGATAATCTAATGATAGTTGCCTTAAGCTTTTCTTGCCTTTAAATATGTGAAAAATGCTGATTTTTCTATTTTTGGTAAAATGATTGAAGGATTGGACTCTAGAAGAGACTAGAAGACAAGTAATATTATTATGTATTTCCTGTTAAAAGGCTGCAAAGGAAACCGAAACGCAGAACTGTTGTGTATTTGCCGGGAAAATGGTTTTCGATAAGTAAAGTTTTATCACTAGTCTCTCGCATTTTGTTTCAGACAAAGCCATCTTGCTGTTAAAACACTTCTATAAATCCTTCTGCGGAAACAGAGGCAGCCATTTGTCTTGGATTTGTTTGCGGTGTTACCATATCGACTGAAAGTGAAACGCAGTTATATTCTGGGAGGTCAAGAACCCCCGACATTAGCGGCAAAATGAGCCAGCTTTGTTTCCTCGAAAGACTTATGTATTTCCCGGACTTCATTGATTTTTGTCGAAGCTTGAAAAGCGTGTTTCACATGAGACGATTTTGAAAGTTACTTCATTTAAGATGAAAATGATGCTGGACTTTATTGACGTTAGTGGTCATAAGAAATAACCAAACAGATCCAGGTAGTTTTTATGAAATGGGACTTCGCGGTCCACTCTTTGTTCGCTCTGTTCACGAATTAAACATCGATCTTTTCACTTCCCCTTAATCCGCTTGTTCGAGCCAACACTTGACTAGCCCATCTGACTTGCGGCTCAACGCCTGAAGAACGTTTGGTTTTATTTGCACTATTTATATTTATGATTAGAGCCGATAACTGTTATCAAATCTTGTCAATCTCTGTAGATCAGTATGATTTTTTTTATAGTTTTCTTGAAATATCAGTTATTTCTTTCTCTGAAAAGTTATGTTTTCTGGTTTCTAAAAGATTAAGATATCCGCTAGTTGTTTGCTGCCGTCAAGTTTTATATTTGTGGATTATTTATCAGAGGAAGCCGGTTTGTTCCGTAAATTGTCTTTAGTGGAAATATAAGGTTATTTTAATAGTGCCTTTCACAATTTTTTTTCTATTTATGAAAAAGGGTTAAATAAAAAAAAAAAGATGAAAAAACTTTTTTACGGGTTTACCTTCAAACGTGTACGGATGAGAGATTAAGCTTTTAAGAAAAATTTATAGTGATTTTATAGTTAATGTTCTTTGCCACCTAAACTTTTCCCTTTCATCTTTTGCCGTAATAATTTTTTTTATTGAAACACAATCATATTTTCAATTTTCTCTCCCATTCTTTTTAATTTTTAGTTGTCTGCATTTGAATTGTATAATAACTTCATCACTTCAGAATAACTTCATTAGCGTACTGTCTGAAACGAACTTGACATGGTGCCACTAGCATCTTGAGCTCCCCCTAAACGGGAAAAATTAAAATTACCAAAATCTTGCCCGTTGTTTGCAAAAGGGAATAGTTACAAGAATAAACAACTTACCTTTGTCGTTGGCACAGCACTATTAAAATGGGACGTAGACACTCCAAGCGACAATTACCAACAGGCGTCTTTGAATGGGTTCCGTTCCTGGAAGCTCCTGTCCTCAGTTACAGACCGCCAAGAGTGGTAGTTCCAGCGATCGATATCACTGTAAGAAAAAGGGGGCGGGTGATATGTAAGTGATATAACTATTCGTGCTATTTCATCGTTCACTACATTAAAAAAAGGTCTTATGATATCATCAAATCAATGAATTCGGGTTTTTACTGAATTCTACAAAAATTATGCAGATCACGCATCATTGCACTAGGGACGTCCACGCAGTAAACCAGTAACAGTATTATATGCAGTTTCGTCCTTGAAAAATGTAGGTAGAAAACTCATAACAATTTAGATTTTTAGTTTACGTTTCATCGCAACTGCTGTGCGTGTGATACTGAACCAGAATCTTTTATCTGTTGTCAGCAGGTATAGAAATGAATGCACAATTTTTCTTGTGTGCTTTTTATTCAATGAATTTTCATAGAAAGTTCGACATTAGCTAAATTTTTAGCTGTATAAAAACGGGAAGAGTCTCGGAGATTGAACATGAACCTGTATTTAAGCCTTATTTGATTGATGGCTTGTGTATAATTAATAAGGATGGTTATGTATGCAATGTTTGCCTTAGGATGTTGATAGGTTGGGAAGGCCTCGAGAAGTCAATATCCATCATTGCTTGTATCGACTAGCTGTAAAAAAAACATTAAGACGAGTACTTTCTGTCAGTCATTTTTTTTTATTATCAGCCGATATGCTATTATGTTATGGCTGTAAAATGTCAGTTATGGGTAATGAACATCCTTTGTTCAACACTAGAAAGGCCGAGTTAACAAATATTTATATATTGTTTGGTTATTTTCAGCTTATTTCATGACCCTTTTAATCAAGAGAGAACTATTAAGCAAACGACTAGTTTGTACTTGGTACATTAATGGACCTAAAACTTCTTTGATAGTCATATAAGGATTTTTGTTTTACTCCCAAGAGACTAGTAAGACTAGTGCCATGTGGAATGACGTCTAATTTCAATAAGCACACTGAAAAGTTAATGACGAAAGTCAATGACGACATTAAAACGTTTTGATACCAAAGGATGGAAATAAGTCGTATTATTCACAGAAACTGGTTCATTGATAAGATTGTGAGGAAATGCATACTCAGAATACATCAAGAGCTAAAACCACCAGACGTCAACTTTGTACCGAATATGGATTTCGCTTCAGCCTTGAAAATAGAGCATCTAGTGATCTTTGGTGTAGCTTGGTTGAGTTTTGTTTGTTTAAGCTTGAAATAATTAGAAAGCATGTGCCATAGTTTCTTCCATCAACATAAGAAAAAACAAGCTAATCTGTAACAATAATAATTTGTAGATGGGGGCTAAGCTAAACCAAAATATTAGATTTATGTCTAAATCGAGGCATACTCTCGGTGTCAATGACCTTTGATGTCACGATGCTAGAAAACCCAAAATCACTCTCTCAATCAATCGCGACATACTTTATCAATTGTATTATTTCTAAAAATATAAACCATCTTGTTGTGCCTGCCAACTAAACGGTGTGAACCAAATGCTCAAATTACAGAAGTTTTAGTTCTCTGTTAGAATTCCTTGGTATTGTGGCTTATTATCAATCAGCATCATCATCATCATCTCCTCCTATGCCTCTTGGCACAAAGGGCCTCACTTAGATTTCGCCAGTCGTCTCTGTCTCTATCTTGACCTTTAAATCAGTATTTCTCCATTCATTATATATTTCATGCTTCGTTGTCCTCAGCCATGTAGGCCTGGGTCTTCCAACTCTTCTAGTGCCTTATGGAGCCCATTTAAATATTTGTTGAACTGATCTCCCTTGGGGGAGTGCGAAGAACATGCCCAAACGACCTCCATCTACCCCTCACCATAATCTCATCCACATATGGAACTCTAGCACGCTCTCTTATAGTTTCATTTATAATCCTGTAATGCCCTTTAACGCCCAATAACACCGATCTCACTAACTGATATATAGCCTGATTTTTTATGTAATTTCAGGCGATTTGATTTCCAAATTATACTTAACCTACCCATTGTATGATTTGGTTTTTTTTTATCTTTGATTATACCCCAATTCTAAAGACCCTGTATTAGAGATCACGGTATCTAAATATTTAAATGATTCTACCTCATTAATCCTTTCTCCTTCCAATGATATCCATCTTCCATTGCTCCGTTCTCATCATCTCTGTCTGTCTTCTATTTTTCTTGAGCCCAACCTCATGTGATATTTCATGCATTCTGGTAAGCAAGCTTTGCAAATCGTGTGTTGTTCTTTTAAAAAGGACAGCATCATCAGCATACTCTAGGTCAGCTAATTTCCTATTGCCAATCCAGTCCAATCCTTCTCCACCTTCCCCAACTTCTCTATGCATTACAATACAAACATGAAATAGTATTTTGATCCAATTTGAGCATTATGCTTCTCTTCTTAACTCCACCCCAACAGCATTTTTTTCTTTGCCAAAAATGTTTTTATCTTTTATTTCGAATCCCATTTATTCATTATAATGAGGAGCATTGATGATAACAATGTCTGATGGAATTATAACCAGTAAGGGAAATGAAATTTTTTATAATTTTTAGTAAATATTTAAAAAAAAAAAATCCTCTCCTAAGCCATCACTATTTCTGCGGCGAAACCCAAGGCCGCCCTCCATGGCATTACGTATTTAATAAGAGAAAGAGTAGAAAAAACATTGTTAACAACGTGAATTACACGAAGATAGAAAATACAGGGTTGTCATGGTACCATAATGAATTTTTTTTTTCTCTATTATCGAATAACATTTATATGACGTATTTCCATAACTAAGTATGCAAAGAATGTGGATTGTAGCAAGGCAACACCTCTGGTGCATGGAGCGTTTTACCGATGCAAATGTCTTTGGTTTGCTTAATTTATTCAGCATTATATTTTTGTTTTATCCTTGTGTATACTAATCGTGGAATA
>NC_090746.1:52323858-52521358 GCF_036898095.1 Palaemon carinicauda
AATCATTCCCTTAGGTTCTAAAATGTTGCAGTTGTGGATGCTTAGTCGTTTTCGTAGAAACCAGCAGACTACAACATATCAGGAGAGATGAAAGACGAACAATAATTGAATTATTAAAATTCAGCAAGAATGGGGAAAGACTGAACGCACGTGATTGTATCTCCCCAAAATACTGGTAAAGAGATACATTTTAGAAAATTAAATGATTGAACTGACGATTTCTCATATTGGAGGGACATCCAGGAAAAAGTAAAGCGTAACAGATGTGATTGTAGGTGATGCCTCGATCGGAATATAATTTACGCAGCTTCATGATTGGAATTTTAAGGACTCTTGTGCCAGGGATGGGTAGAAAATTTTATGATTTTTAGTTTTGTATAGGATATTATAACAATATTCTTTGTCGTATTCTATTGAAAGATGAAAGGGTTACCAGTGCTTCAGAAATAGCATGGATAAACGAATTTCAAGAGGTTGATTTTCCTGTTCATGTAGCCTACTCGAAATATGCGTGTAGATTTCAAGGGTAAACGCAAGACATATCTGTAGGTCTTGGGCAAACGTATCTTTTGAAATACATTCTTGAAATATAATCTCTAGATAACTACATATAGCATTAACTTTTTTGTTTTATTTATGAAAACACACCTTATTACACATACACACACAGGTTCATTTGCCCTATGATTCGATTAGACCTTAAGCTATAGAGAGAGAGAGAGAGAGAGAGAGAGAGAGAGAGAGAGAGAGAGAGAGAGAGAGAGAGAGAGAGAGATGCACAAATCAATACAACTAGACGTCACGTTCATAGTTAGTAATTTATGGATTCCATGTTCCATTAGTACTTGAAGTTAGTTGTAAGATTTTTTTTTAATACCTATCATCAACAAGTTCTCTTTATGCCTCTTCCTTGTGGAAATGGAATGCGACGTGACCTTTTTAGGTCAGCACAATTATTCTTTAGTCGGAGCTTGACAATTATGGAACATGCTTGGTGTCAGCTGGTACTTGTGAGTGTCACCATTGTGGGGATAATGACGTCTATTTGAAGAGGGGTAACATTATGGGGTTATAAGGATATATTCATCATTAGTTCATTCAGTTTATGAATGCGTAATGAATTCAATGTTTGGAATAATAAAAACTTTGACGGGGTCAATTTTTTTTTTTTTTTTTTTTTTTTTTGTAACAATGCGTCATTTTACCCTCTTTATGTATACCGTATATACATACACTGAAGAAATACGTATTCGTATGTAGAAATGCACGCTATGCGTGAGTTTAAGCTGTTTACTGGGGAGGCTACTGCTGTGGTAGGGCACCACAGTGGGGGGTTGGGCTTGCCCGGCTGACGTTCTGGTGAGCATCTATTCTGATGGAACTGGAACTGAAACCAGACACCTTTACCTTTACCTTTTACACACATTCACGCATATATATATACATATATATATATATATATATATACATACACACACACACATATATATATATATATATATATATATATATATATATATATATATATATATATATATATATATAAAATGTGTGTGTATGCAGGTATCTATGTATGTATTCAAGCCCTATGCATTTGCGTAATGAAAACTCATAGAACCCCTATCATCTAATTTTACGAGCCAGAGTCTATTTGTCAGCTTTTATTATTAATAGGAAAATTACAGCAGAATTGTAGTTGGTAAGAAAGCTGATTGATTGCTCGTTCGTGTCAGTCAATATGTAATACATCACCTTTTTTTTCTCTCTTTTATTATTCCCTCTAATGGTTTTGGCCGATAGTCATTAGCGGACCTGAGTGCAGTATTATATTACAAAGCTTTTCAAAAAAATCTAAATGATCTTTTATTAATTTATTATTTGACTATATATCTTTGGCAGTGTTAATATCATTTTGTGATTTTTATTTCTCTCTCTCTCTCTCTCTCTCTCTCTCTCTCTCTCTCTCTCTCTCTCTCTCTCTCTCTCTCTCTCTCTCTCTCTCATATAATAGTCCAGTGCTTTCCTCCTCGCACTGTTTGCACCAAATCAATAATGCACACTGCCAATAGTATGATAACTTTGACAAACTTGCTAATATCAGTTTGCCTCCCATTTTATTGGGATTAGAATTCATATATTTTGAGTTATTCCTTCATGCCTAGGTATTAATCATTAACGGATTATTTGTGTCCGTATCTAAGGCAAACCGAGAGACTTTTGACTTAATAGGAAACATAACAAGCAATAAGGAATAGAAATCATTTTCGACGCTAATAAGTACAGCCTCTACGTGTTTTCCAGAATGCTCTATTCTGACCTGTCATTCATAGATGCTTAAATTGTCAATGAATATAGACATGTAACATAATATAATCCTGGAAATTTTCATTTATTAGTGGTATTTGATTTTTCATTATTAATCATATTTATTTGAGCAACTGCAGTTTTCATACCAGCACTGCATGACCTATTCGTATAGTGATAAGCTATTCAAGAAAAATACAATGATACATAATTTAATTTGGTGATTTGAAATATGTAAAGATTTTGGTTTCGCCAAAGATATAATTTAGATGGGTATAATCCGTCGTCTTTCAAGAAATGTTATATATAAAGATTTTGGTTTCACCAAAAGTATAATCCTGATAGGTTAATCCGTCGTCTTTCAAAGTATATTCTTAGAATATCCTTTACTAATTTTTCAACCTCTTCTATGCTAAACTCTTCTGCCCTTTTCAGTTTCCCGTTACAGAAAATAATGAAATGTTTTATATATATATATATATATATATATATATATATATATATATATATATATATATATATATATATATATATATATATATATATATATATATATATATATATAAATCGAACAATTTCTCTCATTATCTAAACCTATCAATTTTGCTCAAATGATTATTAAAGAATTGTCAGAAAGAATATATTGTTGCTTTTAACCATTCCTCACCCACTCATCCACCCACCCACCAACCCACCTTGCCCTCCAACCAACCACATTCTTTATTTTATCTAGTTTGTTGTATGCTAACCTTGGTTCCAACGTTGATTTTTTTAAAAATGTGTTTTTAGTGATAAGTTGACTTGTTTAGCAGATATGTTGGATTGTAAATCCAGTGCAAAAGGAGCTCAAAGTGGAAATTTTATCATTTTCATGTGATTACTCCAGAAAAAACTTATGCGTATTTATACCGTTTTTAAGGGGATGTGCTTAGACTTTTGCTAGAAAAAAAGTACTTTATTAAACCCAAGAGATCATTGTCTTAACAAGGTTATAATTTCTGTCAGTACGACAGGAGTTATGTTTATACCATTTGCAGTATGATTTGGTCGGTCAGGGTTTTTTGCTATACTGTATATTCTATTTATTGGAACTCTGTAGCATACGTATCTATATTTTAGTACAGTTGATTTAGATTTCAGTATATCAAAGTAATCGTCTGATATGAGTAAATTTTGATAAACCTCTTTGAGCACACCAGAGAATATGTTTAAAAATCATATTCAGTACAAATTGAAAATTCCACGTACGGATGTAAAGTTCAAAATACGGTTATTAATCACGTGAATGTTTCTCAGCACAAAACTATATAAATTGATAAAGTATGCTACTACTACTACTACTACTACTACTACTACTACTACTACTACTTCTAATACTAATACTACCTCTCTCTCTCTCTCTCTCTCTCTCTCTCTCTCTCTCTCTCTCTCTCTCTCTCTCTCTCTGTAAGGATGCAGAGGAAATCATTGATATAACTTATGATGCCATCCAACAACATACTTATGAAGAAATAAATTATCAGATGGAAACAAATAATAGACCCAAGAGACTCTACCCGGACCTACATACGTTTAGGGAAGAGCAAGAACAAGAAAAAAAAAAGATATAGTCTGCAATTTGCTGAAAAGAGGGAATTGCAGATTTGGCGAAAGATGCTACTACAAGCATCCAAAGATATGCCATAATTAGGAAATATATGGTAAATGTGCGTATTTAGACGGACATGGAGACGAATGCAGAGATCTCCATCCAGAAATATGCAAAAACCTAAAAGAAGGAAAAGGATGCAGTTTCAACAAAAAATGTCGATATATGCATCCTGCAACCATGAATGAAAGTAAGAACACTCGGCAAACTAAAAAGAAAAATGAAAGCAAAAATGAAACAAAAAAAGAAAAAAAAGCAGGCCGCGTATATACCGCGCTATGCACCAAAAGCCCAAAGATATGAGGCCTTTCAACCCAAATATGCACATTTAGAGCCCAACTACAAAGAATGCATCTATAATGCCAGGGGTTGGTGCAGATATGGGGATAATTGCAGGTATACACACAAAAATAAATATAAAGGCAAAAGAGCAAATATAATAGAAAAGTTGGATTTTTTAATGGCAGAATTCCTGGAAATGAAGAAAAGAACATCATATCATATCAGAACAGGAAGGAAGCATGGGAGAATCCATATTATTACCAATATTAAATAATGGGGATGAAACAAACCTTAATAGTGATGAATACACAGGGTTTAGTCACGAGTAACTTTAAAAGGAAAATAGAGTTCTTAGAAGAATTAACCCAAATTGAAAAAATAGATATATTGAATATAAATGAAACATGGTATTCCCAAGAAACTGGCAGTGATGACCAGATAAAGGGTTTCCAAACTTATAGATCAGACAGAACAAATAAGAATCAAGGGGGCACCGCAATATATGGAAGAGACATAAATCAAGGAAAAGGCTGTGAAAAATACAGCAACACAGAATGTGAATTGATTGCGGTAGAATTTGAATTTGAAAAACTAGTGAATATTGTAGTTTACAGACCCCCAAATACTAAGGAGTTTGACATAATAATAGAAAAAATAGATGATATATGTAGAAACCATAAAGACTGGATCATACTCCTATCCGGAGATTTTAACTTTCCTTTCGTGGATTGGAAAGAACGGATAGAAGAAAGTGGTTGTATGTATACATATAAAAAAGAGAGTATTAGTAGCGCAGAAGATAAGAGGCAATTTGAAAAGCTTCAAGATATGCTATTAGAACATAATATGCAACAAATAAACCACATTCCAAGAAGAAAGGAAAATGTCCTAGATCTAGTATTTGTGAATGAGGTGAATTATGTTAAAGAAATAATAGTGTATAACACGGGAATTTCAGACCACAACGTCATAGAATTAATAGTCCATTCCCAAGCAAGTGATCGCAGAATTAATCAAATCACAAAACGTTGGGAAGGATATGGAAAATATAATTTTTATAGTAAGAATATAAACTGGTCAGAAATAAATGAAGAACTGAATAAAGAATGAAAAATGTATTTATAATTGATAATATACAGGTAAATACAGACATACTGTACAAAATACTGGAGAAAATTGTTAAAAAATATGTACCGAAAAAAAAAACAATAAACAGAAGACATGCATACCAAGAGACAGAAGGATCTTCTTTCAGAAAATTAGAAAGTGGAAGAAAAATCTTGCAAAATTAAAAAAGGGACTTAGAAGAAAGGACACTTCAAAATATATAAAAAAAAAAAAACCAAAGTACTTTACTCCTATGCAAAAAAGATGAATAAAGGGAGATTAGAAATAGGCCCTCCAAGAATTGAAGGACGGCTAACGAATGAAAAAAAGGAAATATGCAACATATTAGCAGAAAAATATGAATGAGTTCACGCCAAGAATTGCAAATGAGAATAATGAAACAGAAATGAGAGAAGAAAATTTTGAATATCTAACGGATATAGATATTAATGAAGCAGATATTATCAAGGCTATAAACAAAATAAAAAAAGGATCGGCAGCCGGACCAGATGGATTCCAGCGATTTTGTTAAAAAAAACTGCAAACACTATCGCGAAGCCGCTTGCAATACTGCTAAGACAAAGTGTAGATATGAGCGAGATATATGTTAAACATAAATTAGCTTATATAACCCCTATCTTCAAAAGTGGATCAAGACTAGAGGCAAGCAATTATAGACCTGTTAGTCTAACATCACATATGAAAGTGTATGAGAGGGTAATAAAAAAAGAAAATAATGAATCATATGGTTAAAAATAATTTGTTTAATATAGGTCAACACGGTTTTGTGCCCGGAAAAAGTACACAAACCCAACTGATAGCACACTATGAAAACATATACAAAAATATGATAAATGAAAAAGACACAGATGTGATCTATCTAGATTTTGCAAAAGTCTTTGGCAAGGTAGACCATAATATATTAGAGAAAAAAATGAGAAAGCATAATGTGGGAAAGATAGGAAAATGGGTAAGAGAATTCCTGCAAAACAGAAAACAGATAGTGGTTGCAAATGACGAGAAATCAGAGGAAGCTCAGGTAATATCTGGCGTGCCACAAGGTACGGTATTAGCTGCACTGCTGTTTGTTACTATGATCTCAGACATAGACTGTGATGTTGAAAACTCTGTAGTGAGAAGTTTCGCCGATGACACAAGAATAAGTAGAGAAATTACTTGTGATGAAGATAGGAACTCCCTACAAAGAGATCTAAACAAAATATATGAATGGGCAGAGATAAATAGGATGGTATTTAACTCCGATAAATTCGAATCAATAAATTATGGAAACAGAAGGAATGGGATATGCATACAAGGGACCTAATAACGAGACAATCACAAACAAGGAAGCAATTGGTGTAATGTTAAATAGGAATATGTTATGCAACGACCAAATAGCAACACTGTTGGCTAAATGTAAAGCAAAAATGGGAATGTTATTCGACACTTTAAAACAAGAAAAGCTGGACACATGATTATGCTTTACAAAACTTATGTATGTAGTACACTCGAGTACTGCAATGTGATATGGTACCCACACTACCAAAAGGATATTGCACAAATAGAGTGTACAAAGGTCCTATACTGCTAGAATAGAAGAAGTTAAGGACCTTGACTACTGGGAAAGACTACAATTTTTAAAACTATACAGTCTAGAAAGGAGAAGAGAACGCTACATGATAATACAAGCAGGGAAGCAAATAGAAGGAATTACTGAAAACATCATGGAGCTAAAAATATCAGAAAGAGCAAGCCGAGGTATATTAATAGTGCCAAAAAATATACCAGGAAAACTAAGAAAGGCGCACAGGACATTAATCCACTACGCACCATCATCGATAATGCAGCGACTATTTAATGTGCTGCAAGCTCATCCAAGAGTGAGCGTAGATGTGTTTAAGAATAAGCTCGATAGATACCTAAGATGCATCCCAGACCATCCAAGACTGGAAGATGCAAAATACACCGGAAGATGCATTAGCAATTCTCTGGTGGATATACGAGGTGCCTCACACTGAGGGACCTGGGGGAACCTAAACATAAAATAAGGCAATAAGGTAAGGCTCTCTCTCTCTCTCTCTCTCTCTCTCTCTCTCTCTCTCTCTCTCTCTCTCTCTCTCTCTGACTGTGTGAACTATAATTTTTTTTCTTATTAACTCATGAAATGCTAAAAAAAAAATTGACGTTATTGACCCGAATAGTGAGAACGCTGGACAATCCCCAAACAAACAATCAGTCAATCGGTAGGCTTTTTTGTATATCAAAGTGGTTGGGTGGATCTTCTATCTTCTACTGTAGTTAGGTGCCAGTCACTCCCTCCCCAGCGTTTACTTTGTGTGTGTGTTCACACACATACATACATTGTATATATATATATATATATATATATATATATATATATATATATATATATAATGTGTGTGTGTGTGTGTGTGTGTGTGTGTGGGTCTTGATTATATAATAACTGTCGTCATATATAATATTCAAATACCAAAGGTTTTTCTTTGACTGTTAATTTACTATGAAATATTGGGTCGGGGCTACAGATGAAAACATCATTCTTTTTAGATAATAATTTCTCACTTTTTTCATAGAACGTTCAATGGATATTTATGAATTTTACACGTGTAATAAACGCGCTATTGTGCCATAATTCTTTAACTAATTAACCTTTGCTGTTTCATAAGGAAGATATGTAATTTTGTTCACTGACATTTATAGGCGTGTTTTACTGTAAAATGACAGCATATAATTATTACAGTGTACCATGCAATTAGCGTGCAAGGTTTATTGTTGAGTAACGCGTTGCAAAGTGGATCGTGAGGGACCTTAGTGACAGGTAAGAGGAATTAGGACACAATGTTTACATGCGAGTAGAGGGGTTATTCATGGTAACCAAATGTTTATTTGTGGCAACCGCAACTGTAAATACCATCAAGACTGGAGCGTATGCCAACCACGCTTTTGGTTCCTGATACTGACATTTCACTTCAACTCTTTTCATGACCCAAATTCACCGTCCGTGGCCATGTAGGATTGTTAACCTCTCTGTCTCAACTATTTCTCCAACCTCAAGTACTTTTAATTGCTAAGTTTTTGTTTTTTAGAGTATCTAAATTTAGAATTTACTGGTGTTGGGAAATGAGAAATTGTGAAGTTCGTGGATCCAAAGATCAAGGTCTTGACCATAGCTTTTGAAATGTATATGGGGTTCTTCACACTCTGCGTGCATACTCCACATGAGTTAAGCAGAGTGACGATTAGACAATACTTGAATGTCAAAGGTCAAATGGATATTCAAATTCGACCTTGACTAAAGAACCTTCTGGAGTAAAGCCTTATCTTGTGGTATGCCCTTGCCACTAATTAAGATAATTTGCAATGACATCCAATTGGTAGTCAACTACTTACTCATTTTTAATTTATCAGTATCTCATTCAATTAATAATCTAGATGCCAAGTATACTTAATTCGTATGATCGTTATAGCACGTTTATTAGGAATGATGAGAACATAAATTAGTCTAGAAAATTTAATCCGCCTTGACCGGTTTCTTCACTTCAAATATGATGTCAGGGATAATTTTCCTCTATAATAATCAAGAGTAGAAATTCTCCTTAACTATTCTTAAACGAAGAATACTCACACTTGCTTTCTTCATATTTGTAAAATTTTATATTTGTTACTGTTATTTCGAAAGTAACTTATGAAGCTATGAGGAATAATCCATGATATAAGGAAATTCAGTTTTTTCTTACAGTGACTGACTTTTTTTTTTTATATCCACCGCTAACGCGTTGAAGCTCATATATTTGTCATATTGCTCAAAGTGGTGAGACCCAAAGATCATAAAGAATTAACAGCCCTAACTTTACCAGAGTCAGTCACGTCATTATAGATTCGTCGAAGTACCTTCGTTTTCACTGGAATATCGAACACAGTGTCAGTCCCATATTAGTTATCGTGTTTCCCCATTGGTTATGTATCTTTACTTATCAGAGATATGATTCACTGCATATGTAAATGAGATATGGATTTGTTTCATCGTGACAACAGAGATAGTTGATAATATAAGCCGGTTTGTCTTATATTCTTTGCACGTTTACTGGTGTCCGTTCTTCGTTCTTTTCTTCTAATTTGTGTGCAATTCAAACCAGCATTACGTTATTCTTTTATGATATGCAGAAAAAGCTCTACGGTGATACTAATGATGTTGATACTCTGTACAACACATGGCTGCATTTTTGCTAAATTGCATTGAAAGTATTTAGACCTTTCGTCCATCATTTGGGAACTTGGGCCTCAGATAATAGACGTATGCTATTATAAATCTTGTATACTGTATATTCTTTATGGAATTAAATAAAAGTTTATCTTTTAAATCACGTCTGGTGAGGTGATTATTTGTATCGAATTGTTCTCCAACCATGATAGTGAACTTGACCACTGTCCTGGGGTTTCTCTTTTTCCTAAGAACACAGAATATAAGGAAATCTAGTGTATCATTAATGTTGCCTGCTCCCCAACTTGCCAGTAATCCTATCAGCTCAAACTTTGGGTTGGAAGTGTAGATTTTCGTATTACAAAGTGACCATCGATTATGGATATTCTGTACCATGTGTATTATCAAGTCAGGCCTAGTGCTATCGGTGAGATGTAATACTATTACACGTACCTTAAAGTATTTGCTATAGAGACACACACACACACACACACACACATATATATATATATATATATATATATATATATATATATATATCTTTGTTTAATGTAGCGCACATATTTTTGGCGTAAGAATGGTTTAAGATACAAATATAATGCATGGCAGGGTAACTGATCCCCCTGTAAAGTGTCACGGCCATTGGGTAGAAAGAATGGCCTCTAAACTGTTGATTAATCTCTTCTAAATACTGTAGGTCAGTGGCGGGAGAAAAGCATAATATAATTCTTGTCACCGAGGAATTAAAATTTGATGTATGTCGAGGGCATGTGTAAGTCACGAGAGGATATAGAATACAATATTAAATCTTTGAGTAACGTAACGCAGTGCTTTTTGCTATTAGAATATCATTGTGATAAGTGAAAACGTACAAATATTTTAGTATGATTATTTTATTGGGTACGGTTAATTGGAGCCGAAGAAAATAAGTTAATATATGTGGGTATATACTGTATTGCCCGGGGCAGAGAAATGAATGAAATTGATAGATAATTTTGGGGTAATTAGATATGCAATGGTGGTTTTGATAGTTTTGACTGATGCAAAAGTGGAGGTGGCGGAGAGAGAGAGAGAGAGAGAGAGAGAGAGAGAGAGAGAGAGAGAGAGAGAGAGAGAGAGAGAGTACTAAAATCATGGGTGGATTTGAATTTGACTACGAAAGGAAAGAGCATCTTTATTTTCACTATTCCTGATTCAAGACTTGTAGTAATATGTAGTCATACTAACAAAAAAGTGTTTGGAGATAGAGACGTTGGGCGGTCATTTCCGTGCTAGGGTTTAAATCTCACTTTGGAATGAAAGGGCATCATTGTTTATAACTCTGGGTTCAATGCGTGTTGGGATTAGTGTGTCCAAAAAGTTCACAGAAATATGGGAGTTGAGAGGTGATTGAGGCTATTGATAATATTCATATGTTTGGCTGGTATAATGTATGTATGTGTGTATACAGTAGTATGTACGTATTTGTTTTACATGTACAATCTTTGTCTTGAATTTAAATGGTAATAACAAAGAGATGTATTTTTTACTATTATTGGCCAAACTGCTTCCGCAGTAGATAAGTCTGGATGCTGCACACCCAAGGGCTCCAAAAGGGAAAACCGACCAGTACGGAAAAAGAAATGCAAATATAGCATAAATTACATAAAAATATACAAGATTAAACCCTTGAATTTAGTTGTAAGAAAAGGAATTGAACTTCATCAGCAAGAAACTAAATTAAGTCATTCATTAAGCATTCTTTTTTTATAAATCTATAAGATGACATCCACAATTGTACATGAACTTCACCATGTGGAAATTAAAAAAAAAAATAGATCACATAGCCATTAATAAAGAGGGAGGACCCTTGAGAAATGTAAGAAGCTAGAGGTGCAGGTATTGGTAGTGATCACCACCTCCCCATTGCCGCACTGAAATTACAAATGTAAATAGAGTACCTAGGTTTGATACAACTAGGCTTCTAGAAGATGAGCACAGAGAACCCTTTGCAATTGAATCTAGGAATCTATTTGCAGTCTTAAAGCAGACAATTAATGAAGAATGGTGTGATATTAAGAACATGTATCAGTCAGTTGTTAGTAAAGTTTTAGGACATGCAGTTACGAGGAGAAACCCATAGATATCAAATGATACTTGGGATACTATAAAATGAGACAAAGACAGAAATTGATTGTTGAAAGTTTTCGAGGAAGTAATGAAAATTACAAGGTAGAGCATGTTAAGTATCCCAGGACTGATAGTGAAGTCAAAAGAAAAGCCAGGAATGACTAGAGAGAATATTTAGACAGGAAAGCAGATGAGGCTGACAAAGCTATGAATTCAGGGAGTGGCTCTGTTGTAAGAATTGTTCACAGAATTATTAATGAAATCTCTACTGGGACAAAGAAGAAGCATATGCCCATCAACAAGAGAGATGGATCTGTTATAACAAGAAGATGAAGAAAGGTGACGTTGGATGGAACAGTTTAGTGAGGTCATGAATAGGAGATATGAAGGGAATAATTTGATTAATATACCTGAAGCTGAGGAAGAGCTTGGTGTTTCCATGATTGAATTCGGTGTTTGAAGTCGAAGCTATCATTAAAATTTAGAGAGGTTCTGGAATGCCCCTGATACCATGGAATTTCTGCTGAGATGATATTTGCCAAAAATTAAGTGACTCTCAGAATACTTACAAGATTATTTTGTAAAATGTGGCGTTAAGAGGCAAAACCTGATTAATAGGAGAAAGGAGTTTTGAGGAAAATGGTAAAAAAAAAAGAGAGCTAACTGATTGCAATAATTACTTTGGAGTCACACTTACGTCAGTTGCCATGAAAATATACAGTATTCTCATTCTAAAGAGAATAGAGAGAAAAATTGATGAAAAAATGAGAGATGAACAAGCAGGATTCAGAAAAGTAGAAACTTTACTGACCAAATTTTAATTTTAAGACATGTGGTACAGCAGTGTGTAGAATATAGAAATCCACTTTTGATGGCATTTGTGGACTATGAAAAGCCCTCTGATAGTGTGCACCGGCCAATTTTGGGGAGAATCCTGTGTTATCATGGAGTTCTTTTAGATATGTAAATTTGATTAAGTCTTTTCATGACCATAGCAATAGCAAAATTAATTCAAGTGGAGTTGTATCAAATGAATTTCCAGTGAAAAGTGGAGTACTCCAAGGGAATGTGTTATTACATATGTTGTTTATCATCCTCATGGATTTTGTAATGAATAGAACAGTTAAGGATGGTGGAGAAGGATTGGACTGGATTGGTAACAGGAAATTATTGGACCTAAAGTATGCTGATGACGCTGTCCTTATTAGCAGAACACCACAGGACTTTCAAAGCTTGCTTACCAGAATGCATGAAATGATCACTTGAGGTTGGACTCAAGATAAATAGAAGAATGACAGAGATGATGAGAATGGAAAATGAAATATCATTGGAAGGAGAAAGGATTAATGATGTGGAATCATTTAGATATTTGGGAACTATGATCTCTTATACAGGATCTTTAGTATTTGAGTTTAATGGAAGATTAAAAAAAAAAATCAGACAATGGCTATGTTAAGTAAAATTTGGAAATCAAATTGCTTGAAATTACATGTAAAAATCTGGCTACAGGTCGGCTTAGTGAGATTGGTGTTACTGTATGGACATGGGGCATGGTATGACAATAAAACAATATCCAAGAGATTTTGTAAATTTGTGAATAAAGCCCGCAGAAGAATATTGGAAGTTGAGTCACAGGTCAGGACTAGAAATGAAACTATAAGAGTTTACTCGAGTTCCGTATTTGGATGACATCGTAGTGAGGGGTAGATGGAGATGGTTTGGGCATGCTCTACGCACTCCCCAAGAGAGATTAGTTCACTAAACTTTCAACTAGACTCCACAAGGCGTTAGAAGAGTGGGAAGACCCAGGCCTACATGCTGAGGACTATGAAGCATGAAGTAGGAAATGATGAATGAAGAAGTATTGATTTAAAAGCTCAAGATAGAGACGACTGGCGAAAAATAAGTGTGGCTCTTTGCGTCAATATTCGTAGGGGGAGATGATAAGACGACTCGGAATGAAACTACTCAAGTCTAATTATGGAAAATGTTAAAAGAATGTCATTCACTCGTGGAATGATCGTATGGAATCCTTATTTTTAAAAAGAAAAAACTACATTAATTAAAACAGACTTTGTCGCTGAAAAAGCGAAGTTTGCAAATTATCATTTATAATCAGACCACAGAGAAATAAGAAGTTCATTTATAGACAGGATCATTCCTACGACACCCTTAATTACAATGTGGACACTTCAGTTCCCATAAATGCTATACAGTCATTCGTTGATCTGTCACTTATGGAATGTTTTGATTAAAATCACCTAAATATAATGAATTAGTACTTGTCAATTTTAAGCTATTTTTATAAACGCGCTAATGTGTACAAAGTTAACGGCGTCAGTTATTTTGGAGAGGTTGCATAAAATTTCCAATTACTTGATTGTACATAATTGTTATTACAAGTTATACACGACCACTATTTATAGCTATTTTAAAATGACATTGCTACATAAACTGACTATTATGACTGCCATAAATGGAACCCCTTGTCAAGTACCAGGCAACATAAAATAATTTTTTCCGGATTTAAACGAAATTTCATGAAGCAAAAAGTGTCAGTGAATCATAGAGCATACCTACCCCAACGTAATCCTGGAACAGATTTTTAGAATGAAAGTTCCCGCAAAATCCGTATTACATATACCACACTACAACCAGCAGAGTAATCCTGGTAATAGATTCAGAGATTTTAGCTAATTCTAGATATGAGTGATAATGCATAAGGCAAAGAAAGACCAATCTCTCTATAAAGAATCATGTTTAGTACTATTCACAAATTAAGATTACTCTCCACTAGGGATCAGTTAAATCTTCAAATTTTCATAGGTAACCAAGTAACACAGGGTTATAAGAAATTTCTCACACTGTAGTATTCCTACCATTTATTTCCTATAAATCTAATCGCATTCCTAGTGAACTCGTTGAAACTGCACTTTATAAAACCATACCTTATTCCTTTATTCATGTTTACTGCATTCTTAATCATTACAGGGTGTCAAAGAAACGACCTAATTCAATCTAGAGGTAAATTCTGGTTTTGTCTTAAGAAGTTGGACAATTACTCAGCGCCAGAGAAATGACATGTAATCTAAAGGAAAATTCCCGTTTTGACTGTAAAAATCAAAGACTAAATTATTCAGGGATTCAGTTGTCTTGTCCCAGTTTTCCAACAATACATTGAATGAATCGCTAGTTTCATCAGGCTAATTCTGGATCGTCACTCATGTCGAGTGCACACACAAAGCAATAGATCCAAATTCAATTTTCTTGTCATTTTTACAGATTTCGTGATAGAAATAATATTCCCGCAATCCCTTTATACGTGTGATCCCTAGTACGTTTTCCAATACGTAAGCGGTTGTTAAATATATAGAATTTCTTCTCGAAAATACTTCTAAACCATTTGACATTCCTTTTCCTTACTAACTTATTTTCGAATTCTTACCTAACCTGGTACAATTTTCTTCATTAATTCCGGTACACTTCACGAGAAGTTAGGGGACTTCAGTGTACCGGAACTAGTGAAGCCAACTGTACAGTCATTCGTTCCCGATGGAAAAAGTTTAAAAAATGTTATACAGCTTGTATTTTTGTTATTGTACTTGTAACTTTTATTCCTTCTTAGTATGGATACATTGTAATTAATCGTTCAGTTTTATCACATTTTAGCCGCACTTAGCTTCCTGGAATAAATAATCAAGCAGCCACCATTACATTCACTCACTCAGGAATATTTCTGTAGCATTAGTTGCACACATTTACACAACAGAATAATCGGCAATCTCCCTACACTCACATTCACCTGCTCCAAACGTTCATTCTCTAGGATCCTAGATATTAAATCTCTTATTTTCTAGTACATCATCCTCACCATCTATCCACCATTCATTGTACCTTCTTCACCATTACACTTTTAGACAATTCTCACTTTTCACTAACCCATCTTCCCCCATTGTTTCCACGTGATCGAACCATTTCGGTGCACTGATCTGTCTGTGTAGGAATTTGAATCGAATATTGAAATTCATTTAGAAAAGGAGATCCCTCTTTATGAGCCAGATATTAAAAGGATTAGATATTAAATCTTGAATAATTATTTTATATCGTATCACAATTTAGATTAATATAACTCTTAGAGATTATGTAATTGTATCATCAAAATATGTTAATTTTCTGTGGTGTGTACTTGGTCGTTGAACTGGAATAATATTCATTGGTAAAAGTTTTTTTTCCTGTGTTTTAATGCGGTTAGTTTTAATTAGTTCTTTTTAATTACTCCTTTTAAAGATTTTTTTTTATTAGATTGTAAATTATTCTGATAAAGGCTGGTAATTTCCTGTTTTTATTATTTATTTTAATGTGTTTACGTTATCTTTATACACACTTTGGAATATAACTATATTCCCATAGCGCCATGTATTACAATACATAATTTAGTTTTGGTTTATACTTGTATTTGCATTCGTATACATGAATAATTTTTCTTTGTATTTTTTTTTTACTTAACATGACCACGGAACAGGTCAAGGACTGACCACTAAAATTGTTGATAAATAAATGGATGGACGAAATCTATTTTCTTCCGCTGCTGTTATAAGGACTGAACTTTTCAGTAATAATAGATGTGTCTGGGTCGCCAGGAAGAAAACATTGGAAATTCAATTATAGGTCAAGTGAATAATCCAAAAAGGTCACTGATGAGACCCACAAGTTTTTTTTTTAATCAAACTACATGTAAATAATTAACAACTGCATTGCTCTCACCTCTATTCACATTACCCAATCAGTTACCAGAAATATATTAATTACGTGTATATTTAGACCAAAATACCTCGTAATAGAACTCTTTCCTTTGAAATTCCAAGCTGCATATGAAAGTGCATCCGATACGTTTAGTTTCTATTTTCTGAAGTTAGGTCACGTTAACTTTTAATCAGATTCAGCTATATTTGGTAAGGCCAAGGTTTCGTTTTTATCGGATCTCGAGTTATTGTTTGCCTACTCGGAGACAGTTTTTAGTTAAGGATCGCCAGTTTCTTAATGTAAACTGAGCTCTGCTAACGCATTCAGATGGTTTTAGGTTTGTTTTTTTTGCTGTTAAGGTAGTTTGTTAGGATGCATAATTATTAAATCTACATGACAGCTAGAAAAACTAAAAATAGGTTTACCTTTCATTCATATTAGATTCCGACACTCTTTGCTTATTTGTTGCATGGTAAAATAAAAGAATGAAAAGACAATTTCACTTTAAAAATTAAAAGAAAGCTAATGAAATATGGGCTGACGTAAATTGGTTAAAACCGAAAAATACAAAAATTAAATGAAACTGGTGTATATTCAACGAATGATTTTTGTTCAAGTTCAACAAAATTTTATGAACATGAAGTTCAGTTGTTTCGGTCATGTCTCTCAATAATATTACGTTAGAAGGATGAAGCTCTGTTATATTACAAAAATCACTGGTTAATTTAATTAATTTATTATTGTTAGTACTGCACAAGGGAAATAATCACACATTGTCACTTTTTTATATTTAGAATATGTAGGTACTATTAGATTGTTCCACTTCACGGTACATTTGACGGGATTACTGAAACATTTCTTTTCATTAGCGGTTTTATAGACTTTTATGCCTAGACGTTTTTCAGTGTTATTTTTATGTAAAAGCGTTATGAGCATATGGATAATTAACTAGCTAGTATCAATGCTATTAGCTCTCTTCTGTACTGCGAAGTTAGATATGCAGCATGGAATCTGGGTACAAGTCGTGGGTGCATAATGTTCTTGAATATTATTAAAAGTGTCTTATCGTGTATTTTTATCCGGGAGACTATTTATTTAACCACCTATGCCATTTCAGTCGTGGAAATGTTTAGTGTCATAACTTCTTGCTCTCGCTCCTTTAATTTTAGGAACTTAATTAGCAAGAACATTCAAATGTCGGGTAAATGGAAGTTAGGTTACTATTGTAACTTTCTAAATCGTTTCTTTGTTGAGGTTTAAAATCGTATTTTTAAAGATGCATGAATCTAATTTCGTCATTTACCTCTTGTTATTGGATTCAAAACTTGAACTCGCCCCAGTTAATTAGAGCAGTTTAATGGAGGAAATTAAGTCGGTTGATTTTGTTAATACAAAGATATTTGCAACGGAGAAACGAGATCAAAGAAAACAGTATTCTATCATTATAGTAGTCAGATTGTATTTTGTACAGTATAGATCTAGCTGCATAATATTTCAAATCAAAAGTTTAGAAACTGTCCATCTGATTTTGACTTTCAGTATCAATTATTCCATAAAAATGCCTGTACATATAGAAACACCTAGAAAACAAGCGCTTGATATACGAGCAGAATTCATATTTACATCGGTACACTCATACCTAGATCTTGTTCATACCAGTAATTTGCATTTGATTTTAGAAGCATTCTGTCTTCGTGAAAATAGTCATGTTGATAAGTTTCTTGGTTTACGTCATTAGCTCGTCCATTCCCATGACTTTTTTGTTAATCTTTCAAGAAAGTGAGGTTAATGACGAATTTGCCATTTAATGGCATTCCAAACTTAAACGATTGTTTCTGTTTTTCCTTTGTTCTGCCAGTGAGTTTACTCAGAGTTTTCGTTTTAAAAAACGTAGAAGAGTCACGGTTAGGAATGGTATTCCTTGTGTTGGCATTATTGGGTACAGCTTCTCATTTGTATTATTATTAGTAGTAGTAGCTAAGCTACAATCCTAGTTGGAAAAGCAAGATGCTATAAGCCCAGGGGCTCCATCGGGGAAAAATAGCCCAGTGAGGAAAGGAAATACGAAATTGAATAAACGATATAAGTAATGAACAATTACAGTGAAATATTTTAAAAACAGTAACAACATTAAAACATATTTCATGTATAAACTATAAAAATACTTATGTCAGCCTGTTCAACATAAAAACATTTGATACAAGTGTGAAATTTTGAAGTTCTAGCGATTCAACTACCCTATTTTGATCAAACTTAGTAGTCATGTTGGGTGTGACTTAAGGATGAATCTGTAACATTTTGATTAACGTGTCTCAAAGTACAAGTACGCAGCAGTACTTTGAGAGTAATTATAATGTTAAGTAAATTGCAAATATCTTGTTAATTAATTTGTTGTTTGTGAATAACATTACGCAAAAATTAGGGACCCAATTTCAATGAAACATGGTAGACTTGTTGTGTGTGATCTAAGGACAAAGAATCCACCAGATTTTGAAGAAAATACATCTAAGTACAAGTACGCAGTATCGTTAAAAGCATAAAATAAAAAATAAGATACTGCTTTGCGTGGCGAAGGCATACTTTTTACTGAGTGCCTCTAGTATCTTTTTGTTTTACCTACGTTCCCGCTTCCTTTTTTCGATCTCCATGTCCAACCTTTTCTTTTACCTCATAGTGTAACTTCAGTCTCCCAAAGTTGCCTTTGGGGTTTCAATAGTACCGGGTTATATATAGCCCAACTCCATACAACCAAGTAGTTATTCTACGGCCGATTTAACATGGAGTATTTTGTTACGTTTTTTTTTTATTTGACAAGGCATCGGCAAAATATCGGTACAATTTCTGTTTACTAGAACACCCACTTTTTCTTTATTTACACATGGGAGAGAATTACTATTTTGAATGGGTCTATGAGACTAACGCTTATACCTGGGCATGTTTGTACATTTTATTATAATTATCACGAAGTTCTTGGTCTATTTTTTATGTTCTCCACTGTTTCATGTATGGACATTGAAAGTTTACAGAGGCTTTGCAAGTTATTAGCTTATTCGGTTTTGTGCGAGTTTTTAAAATTAATCAAGCAATAACTATATAGTGATACAGTGTCAATTTAGTTTTGGACAAGGGAAGTAATTGGTTACTGTTTGTTAAGTCATGTAAATGTACATACAAACGTCGTCGTTTTAGATATTAAATAAATCTGTAGGCTACCACCATCTGGATCATTGGGCACGAAAAATAGATTGCAATTAATCTTGTCTCAATTACTTCTTGAAAGTCTGAAAATTTTTTAGGTCTTCAGTTGCCAACGATGTATTTTCATCAGCTTTTCAGTAAATTTAGAATTCGTAAGTTGTAAGAGAAATAGTAGTAGTAATAAGTTTAAGTTTACGCTTTGCAAACAACAAACACACACACCGAGTAATAAATTGATACTTCAACTTCACCGTTATAAGATGTTTGTTGTCGATTTCTTTCTGAAGGGAAGTATCTTTGTCTCGAATGATTTATTAATGTGATAGATTCAGACTCGTGATTTAGGGGATGGTAAAAGACTCGTTTTAGCAGAATGAAGTTTTCAAGTGAATATGTTGCATATAAAAGTATCTCGTAATATCTTAGAGATATTAGGTTTTATTATTGTACGTCATACCAATTGTAATATTCATTTCTTTTTTATCTCATTAAGTTTGCACTTTATTAATCACAGTCTCAACAATCTCAGTTGATAGTTTGGTTTTAGTTTTCCCTCAGTCTTGTTCCAAATCATCAATAATTCAAGAATAAATCTTTGCTTTATGTGGATTGAAGTAATGATGCACTTAGTATAATCGAATGCATATAAATGTTTGTACCGATAAACCACTTTGCTTCGTTAATCACAAGGGAATTAGATGAAGAAAGTAATTGAACTTGAATCACAACATTTACCAGGAGTTATTAATATAAGTAGACCAACTCTTACAAAACACAAAAAGAATTAAATTGTCATCACTGCTATTGTGGGAAGGACAACCCTTCTACTTACATGTATCAATAGAAAGGTCGGAGGAGCGATAAATAGACTGGACTGACTTCCCTCACTCGTCGCACTTGCAATAAGGAACTTCGGTAACCCTGCCACTGGGCTTGGCTACCGGAACACGCGGTTTCCATAGTAACGCGTCTAAGCTTTATATCCTGACTAACACCCAAGCTGAAATATATTAATTTTCACTTCAAAATATTCTCTCCATTCTCCTGCAAAAGTATATATTTGTGTATTGTATTTCTTTCGGTTTATTTTGTTTTGTTAGTGTTTTATTGAATAATTTGTTGCACATGTATGTGTTTTAGCAATATATATATATACAGTATATATATATATATATATATATATATATATATATATATATACAGTAGGCCTATATATATATATATATATATATATATATATATATACAGTAGGCCTATATATATATATATATATATATATATATATATATATATATATATATATTATATATATATATATATATATATATATTATATACATATATATATATATATATATATATATATATACATATATATATATATATATATATATATATATATATATATATATACATATATATAGGCTATATATATTATATATTTATATATATATATATATATATATATATATATATGTATATATATATATATATATATATATATATATGTGTATATATACATATATATATATATATATATATATATATATATATATATATATATATATGTGTGTATATATACATATATATATATACATATATATAGGCTATATATATTTATATATATATGTATATATATATATATACATATATATATATATATATATATATATATACAGTTTATATATATATATATATATATATATATATATATATACAGTTTATATATATATATATATATATATATATATATATATATATATATATATATATATATATAACGGATTTTGAGCGAAGCGAAAAATCTATTTTTGGGTGAGATAGCCATGGCGTCCTGATGGAAGGTTCCTTTTTGGTAGCTTCCTTGGGTAAATAACTACTAAGATATTCCCAGAGAATTTAACCACAGGTTATCACAGAATTCTAACTTCTGGAGCGAGTATCCTAAAGGTTTCCCTTTTAAGACATCGTATATCAACAGGGGACGCATGTATTAACGCGCCACATAGCTATCTACACCCCGAACAGAGTTAATGCTTCGGTGTGTAAGGGCGGAGAATAGCTGGGAGCCGTTCCATAGCTAATCTCATCCGTGGCTACTTTTGGTACTCGAGACGTAAACAAACGGGCGCCATTGCTTAAATGACGTCACGTCCGTCTTCATCCTGAAGCCAGTTGCTTGCCGATCACCATGATACAGCAGAGCAGGGTGGGACCTAAAAACTGGACGAAGTAGCAGGGAGGGTCCATCAGGACGCCATGGCTATCTCACCCAAAAATAGATTTTTCGCTTCGCTCAAAATCCGTTTTTTGGGCTCAAGCCATGGCGTCCTGATGGAAGAATACCAGAGAATCAATGTATCGTGGTAGATTTTCCCCTATTGGGTAAGCGCCAAGGGCTTTGAACAATGTAGCATAGTAATCTTAATAAAAGAAACGTAGGGAAGAATCTTCCTGCCCCCTTTGGCAGTGAAGTTCCCACGGCCATGCCGAGATCAAAGTGGTTATCGAAGGGCTATTCACCTTGCTAGAAGAACCTGAAGAACTTGGAGACGAGACTGAATGGTTGGCATTCGTATCGGAACATTCTTTAGGGCAGACAAGTGGTGGTTAGGCACTGTGTGCTAAGAAGGTTAGTTTCGTCTCTAGGGTATGAAGAGTAAGTATTCATATTGGAATATTACATTGTAAGAGTGAATATATACTAAGGGTTAGGATCTTAGTATCTCCATGAACCATAGGGAAGGGGATAATAAAACTATGACAGGCATATATTTCATAGTATAAATAGGAGCGGATTGAGACGCACAAGTAATAAAATAGGAATTTTATTTCACAATTGCAGAAAATTTAAAATAAATTACAGCAATAAGTAAAGTTAATTTACAGTGAATTATAATGTACATAGTAATAAAGACTTGCTCTTGAATCTGAAAGGGAATTTCAAATTTATTAGTAGGCACTCGTTCTCGAGGAACGTCAGTCTTTAATTAAAACACATCATGCTCTAGGCATGCGGCGCTTGTGTGACGACTATGACATTTCACCTGGGATAAGAACAGTTATAAGAAAGCACTAAGTGTTTTCGACATCACTATGTATCGCTCGAGGGTCAACATAGGCACCCGAAGAGTTAGAGTCCCAAGTAACTCGCTGTTCTATGCAGAGTTAGGTGGAGGTTTCATAACACTACCTGCGGCTACCACAAAATGTTTGACTCCGTGCACTTGTTTCGCATAATGTTTGAAGAAAACACGCGAGGACTTCCAGCCTGTAAAGCTTTTAAGGCTTTCGAAGTCCATACTCTGAAAGAAGTTCAGAGACGATGCAACTTTTCTAGGATCGTGACCGGCGGGTGTACTGTCAGGATCCGCTCTGCGAATGAAGTAGGTGATCTTCGCTCTTAGTTGTTTCAGTGACAGGTCGCTGCCCGATGTTTCTCCTTTGAAGAGTTGGCCTCCACCAAAGTTCGAAGTTCTGCGAAGATTGACCTTGAGGCTCTCTACTGGGCATAGAGAGGCATCTTCCTTCAGGGGGCATATTCTCCAGGGGCCCCATCTTTTGGTGGGTAATTCGTTTTTGGCGAGAAACGTCGGATCCGGGGAGAGGGTAATGTCTCCTGAATCAGTAAACAGGATATGACCCTCTTCTCTTGACAATGCCACTATTTCGCTGACTCGGGCTCCTGAGGCAAGAGCAAAGAGAAATATAACTTTCTGAGTCAGATCCTTGAGAGGGCATGAATCATTATCCAAGTTGGAGACGAAATGGAGCACCTTGTCCAATGACCAGGAGATCGGTTTCGGTGGGGGTGCTGGGCGTAGACGACCGCATGCTTTCGGCAGTTTATTGAAGATGTCGCTGGACAGATCAATTTGGAAGGCATACAATAGTGGTCTAGTCAAGGCCGATTTGCAAGTCGAAATCGTATTGGCTGCTAATCCCTGTCCATGAAGGTGAATGAAGAAGGACATGCAGAAATCAATTGTGATTTCCTTAGGATTTTTTGTCTTGACGAAAGAGACCCATTTTCTCCAAGATGATTCGTATTGCCGTCTTGTGGATTCGGTCTTGTATTCCTCGAGGAAGTCTAGACTTTTCTTCGAGATCCCAAACCTCTTCTTTGCGGCTAGGGAGAGAAAATCATGAGATGAAGGTCCTTGATTTTCGATGATGAAGCGAAGACAGTCGACTTCTGTACTTGTTGGGAGAGAACTGGGCCCGGGAGAGGGATCAGCTTGGGCTGCAGCTCCAGGACCAGGGGGTACCAGTTGCTCCGGGGCCACTTGGGAGCCACTAGGGCCGCTGTCCCTTTGAAGGTTCTCAGCTTGGAGAGGACTTTCAGCAGAAGGTTGGTGGGAGGGAACAGGTAGATCTTGGACCATCTGTTCCAGTCCAGTGACAAGGCATCCACTGCTTCTGCCTTGGGGTCCTCGTACGGGGCCACGTACCGAGGAAGTTGATTGTTGTCGCTCGTTGCGAAGAGATCGATCTGAAGTTCTGGGACTTGGTGAGAGATGAAGGAGAATGATCTTGCGTCTAGAGACCATTCCGACTCTATCGGGCTTGTCCGAGATAGAGCATCCGCTGTCACGTTGCGGAATCCTTGTAGGTGAACTGCAGACAGGTGCCATTTCTTCTTCTCTGCCAGACGGAAGATTGGAAGAAGCACCTGATTTATCTGGGGCGATCTTGAGCCTTGGCGATTGAGACATTGAACTACCACCGAGTTGTCTAGGGTTAGACGAGTATGGATCGAGGGAGGCGGGGAGAGTTTCTTCAGAGTTAGAAGGACCGCCATGGCCTCCAAGATGTTGATGTGAAACGTCTTGAACAGGGGAGACCATGTGCCTTGAGCCTGTTTTTGGTGGGAGTGACCTCCCCAACCCTCCAGCGAAGCGTCCGTGTGGATGTTGAGTGATGGAGGTGGGTGTTGAAGAGGAATGGACCTTTTCAGGGCCTTTGCTTCCGACCACGGCTTGAGGAGAAGTCGAAGTCTGTTTGGGAGCCGTCTCTTGAGGTCTCTTCGAGCGATGGATGCAGAACGTCTCCAGACTCCCGCGGCATCCTTTAGCTGTGCACGAAGCACTGGGTTTGTTACTGAGGCGAACTGTAGAGAGCCTAGAACTCGTTCCTGCTGGCGTCTTGAGATCCGCTTGGATTTCAGTAGTCGTTTGACAGACCCTGCTATTTCCTTCCTTTTCTTCTGGGGAATGGAAAGGCGGTGTGACTGAAGGTTCCATTGGATTCCTAACCATTGGAACTTCTGAGCTGGAGAGAGGCGAGATTTCTTCACGTTTATCTTGAATCCCAGGTGTTCTAGGTACTGGGTGACTTTGCTGCAGGATTTTAAACAATCCTCGGGCGATGGAGCCCAGACTAGCCAATCGTCGAGGTAGGCCATCACCTGGACGTCTCGGAGGCGAAGCTGTTGTACTATGGCGTCCGCCAGCTTTGTGAAGATCCGAGGGGCCACATTGAGGCCGAAGGGCATGGCCCTGAAGGCGTAGCTTTTCCTTTGGAGTCGAAATCCTAGGTAGGAGGAAGCGTGATGGTTCATTGGAACGTGCCAGTAGGGATCCGCCAGGTCTATGGAGACCGTGTAAGAACCTCGAGGCAGAAGGGTCCTTATCTGTTGAAGAGTCAGCATCTTGAACTTGTCGTTCGCTATGAACTTGTTGAGGGGGGATAAGTCCAGAATGACTCTGAGTTTGTCGGAGTCTTTCTTGGGGATACAAAACAGTCTCCCTTGGAACCTGGTGGACTTTACCTTCCTTATCACCTTCTTGTTCAAGAGATCTAGGACATATTCTTCCAGAAGGGGGGTTGATTGTTGGAAGAATTGCTGAAAGGTTGGGGGTGGTTGAGTCCAACTCCAGCCTAGACCCTTCTTGACGATGCTGTGTGCCCAGGGATCGAAGGTCCAACGATCCTGGAATTGGCGGAGTCTTCCTCCCACCGGAAGCTCTTCATTGATTCTGGTGTCCCGAGGGCTTACTGCCTCGGCCGCTAGCTCCCTTTCCTCCTCTGCCTCTGGAGGGACGGCGAGACGCGTCTCTGCCTGCACTTCTGCTTGAGCCTCTACCTTTGGGACGAAAGGTAGTCGTCTGTTGCTCGAAAGCAGGGGTGAAAACCGGTGACTGTGACAAGACCGGTTGGGTGACCAGCTGAAAGGTCTGCTGTGGCTGAGCTGCCACTTGGGGAGTAGCGGGTCCCGGAAACTGTCGTCTTGGTTGACGCTGCTGGGGTTTCTGTTTGGAGGATTTCCTCTTAGGTTGAGGTCCGTCGTCCTGAGAGGATTTCCTCTTTTTTGACATGCCCCATTTGTGGAGAAGGTTCCTATTCTCCGTGGCGGCTTTGTCGGTGATCTCCTTCACAAGGTCAGAAGGAAAGAGGTGTTTACCCCAGATGTTGGAGGAAATCAGCCTCCGGGGTTCGTGTTTCACAGTGGCACCTGCGAACACGAATTCACGACAGGCTTTCCGAGCCTTCATGAAGTGGTACATATCCTTCACCAGGGTTGCCATGTGGGATTTGGCGAGTACCATGTAGTGGTCTGGTACTCTGGTGTCACAGGCCATGATATCAAGTTGGACCTGGTGGGACATGGATGCTGCGAGCCTCTCCTTCGTATCTTGTTCCCGACGAAGGAGGTGATCGTTGAGTTTCGGGAGGTCTTCATTAAACTGACGTCCGGCGACGTCAGGATCTAGCTTTCCCACCACGAAAGTATGCTGGATGTCCTTCCAGTGTCGAGCGTCGGGGGGAGTCACTATGGAGAAGGGTCTGCACTCCTCCAGTGCAGGGCAGGCTTTTCCCTCTTCCACAGCCTTGAGGCACGCAGCGAAGGCCTTTTCCATGAATGGAAGGACTGCATCGTCGGGTGCGACGTAGGTAGGGTGCTTCTTGCTCAGGGCCGGAAGCTTAGAGCAGGTAAAACCCCTACTTTTAAACGTATTGGCTAGCATAGCCTGGGCCTTCGCGAGATCGAACACTATCTCCTCCTTTGGTTCGGTCTCTTCTTTAGAGGCAGGTTCAGAACGAAGCCGGACGTAACAGTCCGGGTAGGCCTCGAAGTTTGGGAAGAACTCCACGTCTTCCAGAGGGACCGTGCCGATCTTGTCGCTGACGAAGATCCTGCCGGTCGCGATAACCATATGCTCAGCATACCTCCATGGGTTGGCGTGTGAGCAAGCGGGGAGATCCTTAACCGAGATCTTCTTCGGTTCTTTGGATCCTATCATGGACCTGATGAACTCCTGATTTTCTTTCAGCCTGTCGTCCATGATGGCTTTGATCATCTGGAACATCTCTTGGGCAGATGGCATGGGTTCCGGGGTAGCGGAGGTAGACGGGAGAGACACTTCCGTCGGTGTAGGAGTAGGGGCGGTGATGGAAGGAGGAGCGACCTCTTGCTCCGACTCGGTGTATTCCACCTGGTCCTCATCATCTTCCGCACCTTGAGCCATAAGGGTCTTCTCCGTGCCCTCCGAAATATCCGACATGTGTTCGTCGTCCTCGGAATCCAGGTGGCACTCGTGCATGGACTGGGCCATGACTACGTCTGGTTCCACCGTAATTTGGACAGTGGGGATCAAATCCTTGGGCACCACAGAATCAGGGGAGGCCTTTGGGAACAAAAGGGACCTCATTTCTTCAGTGGCCAGGTACGGTCCGGTGGCATTCTTCTGGAAGCCACGCACCCACTTGCGTAGCTTATCCCGAGAAGTGTCCCTGACCTCCGCTGAGGGAGGGTTATGGAAGGCATCAACTAGGTGAGCCTGGCAGACCGTACAGTTCAGCGGGTCCCAGAATTTCAAATCCCCTTTCTTGTTAGCACAAGGGGCGTGAGTCCTGCAAGCCGTATGCCCGTAGAAGTGCGGGCGTTTCACAGCGCAGAAGTCGAAGTCACACTTCATCTGCTCCTCCTGTGGAAGAAAGAGAATATGAGTATGGGGGGAGTCATAAGAATGGCTCTTAAACTAAGTTAATATTAATCATTAATCTTAACTTGATAAAGGGTGTGATGCACAGAGGATTGAGATAGGAAAGAAACATACTCCGTGCATCCCGCCCGGCTGGTTACCGTAAGCTTCATCCTTGGATAATCCGAGGTGGCCGAAGGCACAGGATAGAATTCCAGTAGAAGTCCATAGGGCAAATGGAATTCCATGGGAATTGTCAAGGATAAGGTTGGGACTGAGGCCACTCAGTCCCAAATTAGGGGGCTAAAGGATCCCAAAGGGTAACTGCTTCCGGCAACCAGCCGCGCTAAGATACACGCAGCATGCTGGAAATCTGTAGAATGCAAGAAGACAGCATGATTACCAGTAGAACAGTACTAAGGTACTGATCCATTTACGTAAACAAGCCATCTGGTTGCAGTGTAGGGCTATCAGTATTAGATGATAGCTAGTAGAAGGGGGTGCAAGTCGTCTTGACGCCTCCGGAAGGTTCCGGCAGACCTCCGGCACGCCGGAGGCCGCTCCAGCAGAGTTTCTGGCATTAGGACAGACAATATAAAAGTCAAGAGTAATACCAGGGTGGCGGCCGCCGGCACAGCGGCGGCACGCCGGCAGAGGGAGCGGCGGCTCCGGCAGCCGGAGGTTGCCGGATTGGTGACAGGAACAAGGATGGTTATAGCAGAAGCGGGTTGCCGGCAGTGGATGCCGGCACTCCGGGGGCCGGCCGGCGGGTGGACGACCAAGCTATGAGGAAGGGGGAGAGCCATCGGCTGGAAGCCGGCGGCAGGCGGCAGTCCCCCGGCACACGGAGGACTGGCGGCCACGGGGATATGGGGTGAGTCACCAAGGTAGGAGGTGGGTATCGCCGACAGTGGAGGCGGCAAGGGACCGGCACCCGGATAGTGAAAGAGACAGAGGGAGGGATGTAGGGGGTCCAGCCATGGACTCCCAGACATCCCCCCTGAGAGGGTGTACCCATGATAGAGGCTGACTCTATCACCCAGAAGCAGGGGCCGCAGAGGACCGGGAGCTAGGGTAGCCCAAGGGAGGGCTAGGGGACACCCAAAGGGGGGGGGGGTGAGACCCCTGCATACAGAACACATCCAGTGGCTAACCCCATAGGACACTATGAAGGGTATATGTACCAGAGCGGACTGTACACAGAAGCTCAAGGTAGCCCTATCATTCCACCCTAAGGAGGAGTTGTAGGACAGGGGACAGATGGGTATAGACTAACCTAAGTATAGGCTAGGCTATACAAGAGATAGGTGGGGAAGGGAGAAGAGAAGGGTCTTCCATGGAAGGGGTTCTGTACCAGAGCGGCCACTAAGGAAGGGAGGACACTCCCTAACCTAAGGTAAGGCAGCCTGACTGAAACGGTGCATGGGTACAGTTTCAGCAAGGAACAGAATAACGCTTCCAAAACCTAACCTAGAGCAGGGATGTACGTCCTGAACTAGGAAGGATAGAAGACATATCGCTATCGCAGGAAAGTCATAGACTTAGTCCTAGCAATAGAGGAAAGACTAGCCGTTCCTCACTCTCAGGCGCAGCCCTAAGGGGGGTTCATTCCCTTAGGGAGGACAAAGAGGCGATAACATACTCTGATAAGAGCTTGATCCCCTTACGTGGTAGGGGGAGCAAGGCTACACAGAGGGAATGCCCAAGGGCAGGGGGATGAAGGAAGCATATAGGGGTCCTACATGTAGGTTAGGTTAGGAAGGCACACTAACTAACCTATCCCCTATATGGTCCCTGAAGGCGAAAACACTTGCATCACAGTCAATAGTATTGTAAAATAATGCCACTATCTTCATAAGTAAGTCTAGGATCACTGATAAAATCATGCATGAACACTAATATAGGCGCTCTGGCCTGGGGGCTATAGTAGCCAACTGGTATGGGGTCAATCGATGACCGGTAAAAAAGCGTCAAAACACGATATAAAAGTTCCTAGCTATGAAGACTAAATAAACTAATATTATCGATTAGTAAATAAGGCCGGAAGCGTTGTTGTGGCTAACTAAATAAGGCATGCAGAACAACAACGACGCCATAAAACGGCGGGTCCGGTAGAGGCACAGCTCTGCCACAAAACAACAAATATCTCGAAAAGTAATATTTACTTTACGGTCAGAGCTTAACTAAACAATACTGGAACCTTGTACTCAACTTTCCAGAAGAAGGCGAGGCCGAAGGTAGCGACATGATAAAGATGCAAGACGATAAAGTGAGCACAGGGAAAATCCGTCTAAGTAAGGCGAGCTACTGTACAAAGGATGAAGACGGACGTGACTTCATTCAAGCAATGGCGCCTGTTTGTTTACGTCTCGAGTACCAAAAGTAGCCACGGATGAGATTAGCTATGGAACGGCTCCCAGCTATTCTCCGCCCTTACACACCGAAGCATTAACTCTGTTCGGGGTGTAGATAGCTATGTGGCGCGTTAATACATGCGTCCCCTGTTGATATACGATGTCTTAAAAGGGAAACCTTTAGGATACTCGCTCCAGAAGTTAGAATTCTGTGATAACCTGTGGTTAAATTCTCTGGGAATATCTTAGTAGTTATTTACCCAAGGAAGCTACCAAAAAGGAACCTTCCATCAGGACGCCATGGCTTGAGCCCAAATATATATATATATATATATATATATATATATATATATATATATATATATATATATATATACAGTTTATATATATATATATATATATATATATATATATATATATATATATATATATATATATATATAAATATATACAGTTATATATATATGTATATATATATATGTGTGTGTGTATATATATATATATAATATATATATATATATATATATATATATATATATATATATATATATATAAACAGTTTATATATATATATATATATATATATATATATATATATATATATATACAGTTTCTATATATGTATATATACAGTTTATATATATGTATATATACATACATATATATATATATATCTATATATATATATATATATATATATATATATTTATATATATATTATATATATATACATATACAGTTTATATATATATATATATATATATATATATATATATATATATATATGTATATGTATTCTTACAAAGTTGGTCTAGTATAAGAGTAAATATATTATTTGTGTATTTTATTTGTGTATAGCCAGCTCGTAAAATGAGTTTCACTCACATAGGTTTAAGTAAATGTATGTAAATTACATAAGACTGTCATCATTCATTTAATTGTGTTTTCATTCAATTCAGTATATGTAAATTTACGTTATTTTTAATAATTAACTCTTTATTTCATGTAGTTTTGTCACAAAGTCTTACATAATCTCATCTAGGTATGCTGTATGACCCACACGAGGTTTTGTTTCCATGTGGTTAGAAAGTGCAGGAAAATTCTCGAATCAGATTTGCTTTTTTTTTTTTCGTCACGAGAGGGATGGGGGTGGAGTTAGCTGAAAGTGAGTTACCTCGTCAAGTATGTGGTACCCGTCCTTGACTTGACAAGTTGGCAACCTTGGTGCTGTAGCCCTGCCTCCACGCTTCCAGTAGGCCCAATTGGAAGTTCTTGAATGATTAAGTCAATATATATATAGCCCACAAGAATGCATAAACAGCAGAAGAGATCCAGCCTATCCCTTAGAAAGAGCCAAATTTGCAAAGCCCTCTCTTCTCTCAAGTGTGTATAGTTAATAGCAAATTCTATCCAATGTATATTGTGTGTAGTGTTCAAATATTGGTGATATTATTGAATGATTAGTTAAAGTGAGATTTAGGTTAAGCAGTGAAGTGTATTAAAAATTTTTGCTTAACTGTTCTGAACCTTGTTGTGAACCAAAAGACGCAAGTGTAACAGTTATACGTATGTAAATTTCATTTAGTGTTTAATCATTGCAGTGTTAAGTGTTAACTTTTCATTAATTATCAAAATTAAATATTTTTATGAATTAATTCCAGTGAAACAAGTGATTGTATAATTTTCATTGAGTAACATTTTCTTGTCTTAATATAATGTTTTGTTCAGATTTAATTTTGGTGTTAATTCTTTTGTATCATGGTTAACTTTTTATAGAATATATTTATTTTTGTAAATTGTGTATTATTTCGATCACCAATATTTTCTATTAGTACTTTACTCATAATCCCTGACTAAGAACTGAAGTAAGAGTTTGGTTTTTTAATAGTTCATATAAAGTAATCACCCAGTTTTTTTTTTTTTTTTTGAGTAACTTAAGAGGCCTTTGTTTATTCAGTGTTCATATACAGTATATTACCATCTGGGAGTTGTGTAATATTCCCAGAGCTCTGGTATTATTTTTTCAAGTGTAACAGATTTATGTAAAATTAAGCAGGTGAGTTTGGAGCTCGGGAGTTTATGTACTTCGCCAGGCGTATAATATATATATATATATATATATATATATATATATATATATATATTTATATATATATATATATATATATATATATATATATATATATATATATATATATATTTGGGCTCAAGCCATGTCGTCCTGATGGAAGGTTCCTTCAGTAGCTTCCTTTGGATATATATGACTACCATAATATTCCCAGAGAATTAAACTAAAGGTTTTCACAGAATTCTAACTTCTGGAGCGAGTACTCTAAGGGTTATCCCTTTAGAATATCGTATATCAACAGGGGACGCATGCATTAACACGTCACATGGCCATCTGCACCCCACCTAGCGTTTACGCTTGAGGGGGAAATGTGGCGAGGTAATTGAGGTGCCGTTCCAAAGTTATCCTACCTTCGTCACTGTTACGATACTCTTAACGTAAAGAAACCGACGCCATACTTGTGTGACGTCACGTCCGCCCTCACCATTCCATTCATAGTAGCTCTCCTAGCCTTTTGTTTGTTCCCAGTGATCTGAGTATTTCTTGTACTTCCTTCAAGATGTCTCGGCCTTTTGCTTCACCTTCTTCTGGAAAGTTGATTACCAGGTTATTGTATTGTTTAAATAAGCTCTGGCCGTCGAGTAATGATTTTTTACGCTAAAATCTCGTGTTTTGTGGCCGAGTTGTGCCTTGCCCGGAGGCGCCATTTTACGGCGCTGCTGTTCGCTTATTTAGATAGGCAGAACAGCCTTATCCAGCCTTATAACTAAGTTAAATCTTTAGTTATTTAGTCTTCATTATTAGGAAGAAGTTATATTATGCCGATAGTAGTCTTCGGCGCTCTTAGTTAGCCGACCCCATACTAGCCTTTCAGCCTAGCATAGGCCGCAGTCTAGTGTTCATGTTTACTTCTGCATGATATAATAAGTGTTCCTAGTGTTTATGTTAATGAAGATATAGGCATTTTTAAACATATACAAGATTCAGTGTTGCACATATTTTCGCCTTCGAGGGACCATACAAGGGACGGTGCCTGGTCCAGCCAGGCCACACCTAACCCAACTCTGAGACCCTTATATGCTTCCTTATCTCCCTTACCTTAGGGTAACCTCCCTCTGGGTAGCCTTGCTATTCCTACCTCCTTACCCGAACTATTTCGGGTAGGTTAGGCTAGGTAGTTCTTTCCTCTTCCCTCCCATAGTGTATGGGGGAATTTCGGTCAGAACCCCAGAGTACTTATTGTTCATCACAGTCCACCCCTAAGGAATGTCTTTCCCTTGGGGTATTGACTGAGACTGAAGGTGGGGGGGCCTAGCCCTTCCCCCTAGACTGCTCTTGGTTGGGACTCGTCCCTTCCTCCTGTAGCCTAGCGATATGCATCCCCAGCCTTACCTAATCTAGGAGGAGTTCTCCTGGTTTAGGTTAGGCCTTGGGGGTTTCTGTTTTATTATAGTTTAGGACAGTACACCAGTTCTGTTCCTACTCTGAGCTAACCTACCCTAGGGTTGGAGAGCACTTCTCTCCTGCCTGGGTAGTATAGAAAAGAGATTCCCCCACCCTTTGGGAGCTTTAGGGTCGCAATCCCTTCTGCCCCCTCACCCTCTCCACCCCCCCCTACCCCACTCTATCCTTTGTGTCAGCTTGCCTTCACACCCCTGTCCGCTGTCCTACAATTCCCCCTCAGGGAGAATTGTAGGTTAAGCTGCGCTCTCCTGCCTGGGTGGCCGCTCTGCTACACTTCCCCCTCATAATCGGACTATGGGGTTGTGTTAGCGGCCGCCCTGCCGGCAGAAGATCACCCCCCCCCCCCCCCCCCCCCCGTTTTGAGTGTTCTCTGATCCTCCCTTGGATTACCATAGGCACCCAGCCGTCTGCCGGCTCCCTGCCGTCGAATGATAGGTTTCCCCCCCCCCCCCCATCATGAGTACACTCCTTCCGGAGGAAAGCTGGTTGGGTATCGAACATTAGCCTTCCTTCTTCCCTCATTATCTTTCTCTCTTCTATCATGGGGCCCGTCCCCTGCCGGCGACCACCGCCGGCACGCCAGGTGACTCCCTACTGCATAGGACGTTCCTATCTCAGGATTACCTAAGGCAACACCCTGCCGGCTGCTGGGGGCTGCCGCCCCTTGCTGCCGCTAGCCGCCAGCATCCCAGGTGAGCTTCCTACTTCATAGGACTTCCTGTCTGAGGACCAACTATGGCTTCAGCCTGCCGGCTGCCGGGGGCTGCCGCCCCTTGCCGCCGCTACCGGCGACCGCCGCCCCTTACCGCCGCCGCCGCCGTCGGCTTCTCAGACACCTTCCATCTTATGTATCCAGTTAGGTTCACCATCGCCGACAGCCCTGCCGGCGACCTGCCGCCCTGCCGGCGGTCACCCCTATAAGTGTTTCCTACCTCTCTACTGCTCAGTGTGTAGCCTTGATGGATTCGACCCGCCGGACCAGGCCTCCGGCTTGCCGCTGGCTTGCCGGCAACGCTCCGCGACTTCCAGGGACAAGCACCCCTTGCCCCCGGCTGCCGGCCCCGTGCCGGCAGTTGACCTATACATCCATATAGCCAGACTGATCTTCTTTGCTGTTTCATACCCTGAAGACAGTGTCTGAGCTGTATGAGTGTACAATACAATGTTTCCAGCATACTCTGTGCTTCTCAGTGCAGTCTCTTACCGGGACCTTCCCAATATTGAGGGGTTTATCCTATTTTCCCCTCCTTCATCTTGGTTCTGAACGATTTCAGACCTTCTCTACTCTGTAGACAATTCCTTTATAAGGAAGCCTAGTCTGGCTTCCCCATAGGGATACCATTCCCTCTACTAGAACCTCAGGTCCTAAGGAATTGTCGGCAGAAAAGGTCGCGGTACCTGGCTGGACGGGATACACAAGTATGTCTTCCTACTTCTTTTCTAGCTCACCTATCCGGAGCTCACATAACACAAATTCTAAGTTTAAGAATTAGATAAGGAATCTGAAGTTAAGAGTAATGTAAGTCATGACTCTATTTCCATGTACTCATGTCCTCTTTCTTTTACAGGAGCAGTACCTGAAGTGTGAGAGCCCCTTCTGCTCGGTTCGCCGCCCGGACTTTTACGGGCAGGGTGCGTGTCGGACCCATGCCCTCTGTACTGCAAAGAAGGGCAACCTCAAGTACTGGGATCCAGTGTCCTGCCCAGTCTGCAAAGGCCTCCTCGACAAGGGGTTCGACAACCCCCCGTCCTTAGAAGCCAGGGACAATGCTCGAGAGAAACTGCGCAGTTGGGTGCACGGTTTCCAGAAAAACGCTGCCGGGCCGTATCTCCCCAACGAGAAGATGAGGGCCATCCTTTTCCCGAAAGCGTCGGCAGATTCTGTGATCCCCCAGGATGAGATCCCCTTAGTTCAAGTGACCGTTGAACCAGACATCAAGACTACTCTTAGCAAGTATAGTCTAGACAAGGTGGAGAAGATCACCGAGAGGACCCTCGTGGGCGAGGATCCGGAGGAAGAAGAGGATCAGGTGGAATACCCTGATTTGGAGGGCGAGGTCGCCCCTCCACCTCCGGCAGCTCCCGTAGTGGTCGAGGAGCCAGTCCCCTCTACCTCCACCGCACCGCAGCCCCTGCTGCCTGCCACCGAAGATGCCATCTGGGTATTGGTGGCCTTAATGGACAAGAAGCTTAGCCATCATTCCGCCCAGATTACAAGCCGTTTCATGGAATTGAGGCAACCGAAGAAGATCTCGGTTAAGGACCTTCCTTCCTGCTCGGAGTCTAACCCCTGGAAGTATGCCGAGCATATGCCAATCACAACTGGCAAAATATTCATCAACGACAAGCTAGGGTCTATCCTCCTAGAAGAAGTGGAATTCTTCCCTAATTTCGAAGCTTACCCGGACTGTTACGTCCGACTTAGGACCAAACTGGCCTCCAAGGAGGAGACTGAGCCCAAAGAGGATGATCGTTTTCAATCACTCAAAGGCCCAAGCTTTACTGGCAGATTGCCTGAAGTGCCGTGGTTTTACTAACTCGAAAATGCCGGCTCTGAGCAAGAAGCACCCGTCCTTTCTTGTTCCCCCTTCCTCATCCTTCCCCTTCGTGGAAAAAGCCTTTCATGCGGTCATGAAGGCGGTGGAGGAAGGAAAACCCTGTCCTACCCTGGAGGAATGTAGGCCTCTCTCCCTCGCCCTTCCCCCCGATGACAAGTTCTGGAAAGATATCCAGTTCACCTTCACGGTTGGGAAGCTGGACCCTGACGTAGCTGGACGTCAGTTCAACGAGGACCTCCCGAAACTGAATGACCACCTTCTTCGTCGGGAGCAAGAGACCAAGGAGAGACTGGCTGCCTCCCTGTCTCACCAGATTCAGCTCGAGGTCATGGCCGGGGACGTTAGAGTCCCAGATCTCTATATGGTTCTTGCTAAAACCCACCTGGTGACTGTGATGAAGGACCTTTACAGCTTCATCAGGGCCAGAAGAACCTGCAGAGAGTTCGTGTTTGCCAACGCGGCAGTGAAACATGAACCCCGGAAACTCATCTCCTCCAACATCTGGGGTAAGCATCCCTCTGCTCTGGTGAAAGAGATCATCGACAAAGCCGCCTCTGAGAATCGGAACCTTCTCAACAAATGGAGCATGTCACGAAAGAGGAAATCCTCTCAGGACGAAGGCCCTCAGCCTAAGAGGAAATCCTCCAAACCAAGACCCCAGCAGCGTCAACAAAAACGCCAGTTTCCGGCTCCTGCAACTCCCCAAGTGGTCACTCAACCACAACAGACCTTTCAGTTGGTCCCCCAACCGGTGGTGTCACAATCACCGGTCTTTACCCCTGCCTATGAGCGTCGGTCAACTACCTTTCGTCCCAGAGGTAGAGGCTCAGGCAGAGACTCCTAGCGCTGCCCCTCCAGGGGCAGAGGAGGAAGGGAAGCTAGCGGCCGAGGTGGCAAGACCTCGGCAAACCAGAAGCAATGAAGTGCTTCCGGTGGGAGGAAGACTCCACCACTTTCAGAATTGCTGGACCTTCGATCCTTGGGCAAACAGCATCATCAAAAAGGGGACTGGGTTGGAGCTGGACACAACCACTCCCAACCTTCCACCAATTCTTCCAACCGTCAACTCCCCTCTTGGAAGAATATGTCCTGGAACTCTTGAACAAGAAGGTGATCAAGAGGGTAAAGTCCACCAGGTTCCAAGGAAAACTTTTGTGTTCCCAAGAAGGACTCAGACAAACTCAGAGTCATTCTCGACTTATCACCCCTCAACAAGTTCATTGCGAACAACTAATTCAAGATGCTGACTCTTCAACAAATAAGAGCCCTACTGCCTCACAAGGCCTACACGATCTCAATAGACCTGGCGGATACCTACTGGCACATCCCAATGAACCACCACGCTTCCTCCTATCTAGAATTCCGGCTCAATCGAAGAAGCTACGCCTTCAGAGCCATGCCCTTCGGGCTCAACGTAGTTCCAAGAATCTTCACCAAGCTAGCAGACACGATCGTCCACCAGCTACGCCTTCAGGGCGTCCAAGTGATGGCCTACCTCGACGACTGGGTGGTCTGGTCGACTTCGCCAGAAAAGTGTTTGAAAGCTTGCAGCAAAGTAACCCAGTTCCTGGAACATCTGGGTTTCAAAATAAACACCAAGAAGTCTCGCCTCGTTCCAGTTCAGAAGTTCCAATGGTTAGGAATCCATTAGGATCTTCAGTCACACCGCCTTTCCATTCCACTAAAGAAAAGAAAAGAAATAGCAGGGTCTGTCAGAAGACTTCTCAAATCCAAACGGATCTCAAGACGACAGCAAGAGCAAGTTCTCGGCTCACTACAGTTCGCCTCGGTGACAAACCCAGTGCTACGAGCACAGCTAAAGGATGCATCAGGAGTCTGGAGACGAAGCGCATCCGTCGCTCGAAGATATCAAAAGAGACCCCTACCAAACAGGCTTCGCTCCCTGCTAAGCCCGTGGTCAGAAGCAAGGACCTTGAAAAGATCCATCCCTCTCCAACCTCCACCTCCATCGCTCAACATCCACAGGGACGCTTCTCTGGAGGGTTGGGGGGGCCACTCCCATCAACGACAAGTTCAAGGAACATGGTCTCCCCTATTCAAGACGTTTCACATCAACATCTTGGAGGCCATGGCAGTTCTTCTCACCTTGAAGAAATTATCCCCGCGTCCTTCGATACACATCCGTCTAACTCTGGACAGCTCGGTAGTAGTCAGATGTCTCAATCGTCAGGGCTCGAGATCACCCTACCTAAATCAGGTGCTATTACCCATCTTCCGCCTAGCGAACAGGAAGAAGTGGCACCTGTCTGCAGTTCACCTACAAGGATTCTGCAACGTGACGGCGGACGCTCTATCGAGGACAAACCCCATAGAGTCGGAATGGTCCCTAGACGCAAGATCATTCTCCTTCATCTCTCGTCAAGTCCCGGAACTACAGATCGACCTCTTCGCGACGAGCGACAACAAGCAACTCCCTCGATATGTGGCCCCTTACGAGGACCCCAAAGCGGAAGCAGTGGACTACATGTCCCTGGACTGGAACAGATGGTCCAAGATTTACCTGTTCCCTCCACCCAACCTTCTGCTGAAAGTCCTCTCCAAACTGAGAACCTTCAAAGGGACAGCAGCCCTAGTGGCTCCCAAGTGGCCCTGGAGCAATTGATTCCCCCTAGTCCTGGAGCTACAGCCCAAGCTGATCCCTCTGCCGGGCCCAGTTCTCTCCCAACAGGTGCAGAAGTCGACTGTCTTCGCTTCATCAAAGAAAGTCAAGGATCTTCATCTCATGATTTTCTCTCCCTAGCGGTGAAGAAAAGGTTTGGGATCTCGAAGAAAAGTTTAGACTTCCTAGAGGAATATAAAACAAAGTCTACCAGAAGGCAATATGAATCATCCTGGAAGAAGTGGGTGTCCTTCGTCAAGGCAGAAAATCCTACGGAAATCTCCATAGATTTTTGCATGTCCTTCTTTATTCACCTTCATGGACAAGGCTTGGCAGCCAATACGATTTCCACTTGCAAATCGGCCTTGACCAGACCACTTCTATACGCCTTCCGAATAGATTTATCCAACGAGATCTTTAATAAACTCCCGAAGGCGTGCGCTAAACTCCGTCCAGCACCTCTACCGAAACCATCACCTGGTCCCTGGATAAGGGGCTTTATTTTGCCTCTAACCTGGACAATGATTCTTGCCCTCTGAAGGACTTGACTCAGAAAGTAATCTTCCTTTTTGCTCTCGCCTCAGGAACCAGAGTCAGAGAAATAGTGGCATTATCAAGAGAAGAGGGCCAGATACTGTTCGCCGACACGGGGGAACTTACCCTCTTTCCCGACCCACGTTTCTCGCTAATAATGAACTTCCCACCAGAAGATGGGGCCCTTGGAGAATCTGCCCCCTGAAGGAAGATGTCTCTCTATGCCCAGTGGAGAGTCTTAAGGTCTATCTTCGAAGAACTTCTGACTTTGGTGGAGGACAGCTTTTCAAAGGAGAAACGTCGGGCAGCCACCCTGTCACTACAACAATTTAGAGCGAAAATCATCTACTTCATTCGCAGAGCGGATCCTGACAGTACACCCGCAGGTCACGATCCCAGGACAGTCGCCTCTTCCCCAAATTTCTTCCAAAGAATGGACTTCGAAAGCCTCCGATCCTTCACAAGCTGGAAGTCCCCTAGAGTGTTCTTCAAACACTATTCGAAGCAGGTGCAAGAAGTCAAGCGATTTGTGGTGGCAGCAGGTAGCGTGATGAAACCTGCTGTTTAGTGCTGCGTAGGACAGTGAGTTTTTCGGGACTTTAACTCAAACGGGTGCCTGTGTTGACCCTAGTGCGATACATAGTGATTTCAAGGGACACTTAGTGTCACTAATGGACTGTCTTTTACCATGGTGAAACGACATAGATTCGTACACGTGTGCCACATGTTCTCGGACATGAAGTATATTTTGATTTAAAAGACTGGCGTTCCTCAGGAACTAGTGATTACAGAAAAGATTGTTTCCCTTTCAGATTCTGCATCACCATCTTTTACCATATCTACAGTATGTCCATTATTGTATTTTATTATTGTACATAAATTTTCATTTGTTCCGTAACCGAAATACAAACCACGCTATCTACATTGGGTTTACCTTTTAGCGCAGCTGAAATGACGAGCCAATAGTTTTAACAAGGGTTAATTACCCCCGCGCTAGTTAGCGGGGGTTAGGGGAAGGGTAGCTTGCTACCCCTCCCCCCCCCCACACACACACACCGGTAACTTGCTTCACTTCATTTTTGGCTCGGCGGTGATCAGACGTGTCTGTTCATCGTCCTCGTGGCAGCATTAAATTTTTCTGCTTTTTATTTCTACAGCGTGTGTTGGTTGGAAGTTGACCTTCATTATTATTATTTTACAATGCGTACATGCCCTGGTGTTGCCGGTCGTCCTTGTGGGACCTTTATGTCGGACGTAACTACGAACCCTCACACCCTTTGCCCTCAATGTCGGGGCCGACGGTGTGACCAGAAGAACATGTGCCGTGAGTGCAGGGAGTGGTCTGCTTCCCAGTGGGAGAGGTTTGGCCGAAGCGGGTTAAGAGGCGCCTTTTTGGATCTTCTTCCTCCGAAGGGGACTCTCCTTGTGAGCCTCAACCTACAGCTCCGTCTCCCTTGGACCTCTCTGCAGACCGTTCACCAACTCCTGCCAGATCTTCACCTTCTGGAGAACTCGTCACCCGACGGGCAACAGTTCCTTCGGGGCAAAGGGATTCTTCCCTTCCACGAGCAGTGCTAGCGCACAGGCACTCTCCTGCTCGTCAGCGCTCTCCTGCTCGTCAGCGCTCCCCTGATCATCAGCCCTCTCCTGCTCGTCGGCGCTCACCTGCTCGTCGGCGCTCTCCTGATGTTCGCCCTCCTCGCCAGCGCTCTCCTGCTCGTCAGCTCTCTTCTGAGCGTCAGCGCTCATTTGAGGATCATCGCCCTGCGGTCTCTGACCATCCTACAGTTCCTGCTGAGCTCCCTGCTCGCCATCAGTCTTCTGATCCTGTGGCTACGCAACATCGTTCAGCGCGTGTGTCAATGGCACATGTTCGCCAACGTGCCAGCGATCTTCCTGTTCCTGCTCGTGAACGCGCCGCGCCACCTGTCCCTTCACAGGATCTCACGCGTCGACCTCCTGCTCGCCAGCGATCACCTACGCGCCATCGTTCACCTGCTCGTCAGCGCGCACAGGTGATTTTGGTATCGCCTATTCACCAGCGTTCTACGCGTCAGCGATCACCTGTTTCTCGGCGATCTCCGGACCGCCCGCGTGTGTTACAGCCTGCGCGCCAACGTTCTCCAACGCTTCGTCAGCCGGAGGTTCTGAAGGGACATGGTTCGCCAGCTACTAGCTCTCCATCGCGCGATCGCTCACCTGCTCGCTATCGCTCGCCAACGCGTCACCATGCCACAACGCGGCATCGCCTACCTGCGCGTCAGCGCTCACCAGCTCATCACCGATCGCCTGTTGATCCACATCGCCAGCGGTCTTCCTCACCCACGCGGCAGCGCGTTTCCTCGCCATCGCGCCAACGCTTGGGTTCGCCGCCTCGGACACGCGCTCATTCACCTGCCCACCCTCGCGGCCACTCGCCTGCGCGACCGCTCGCCTGCTCGCCTGCGCGCGATCATTCGCCTGCGCGCCCGCGCGATCGCTCGCCCGCTCGCCCGCGCTCCCGCGTGACCATTCGCCCTCGTGCGACCATCATTCGCAGCGAATTCCGCAGCCGGTGGTAGCAGCAAGAACGCGTGTTCCTAGACAACGCTCGGGATCGCCTCCACCCAAACACAGGTTGGTAGTGCAGGACAAGGATACTACTGAGGAGAGGTTAGTACATCATTCTTCCCCACCTTCTTTTCAGGCAGGTACTGTGGTGTCCACTCCAAAGGATCGTCCGATCCCTTTCCCTTTAGCGAGGATTTCGGACTCAGTGTCCTTGGAGCAACAGACTTGGTTTGGTCCTCTGGCACGGGCGTTAGTGAGGGTTATGAAACCAGCACTCGCCGACCAGGGTAACAAACCAACGGCTGTCTCTCCTACGCTGAAGAGAAAGAGAGGAGTCGACTTCGTGGTGACTTCCCCCAGGGCGAAGTTGGTTCCCAAGAGGTCGGTCGCGAAGGCCCCTTCTCCTGCTAGAGTGCTTTCTCCTTCTCCTGTGGACGAGGCCTTTCCGTCCTCGGGTGAGTCCAGTGGGGCGGTAGTCTTCCCCTCGGCACCAAGGGGGAGACTTCGCTTCATGGAGGAGAATCATCTCGTGAGGAAGGGGCCCCTCGAATCTCTTTGTTGGGATCCTGTATCCCTCCCAGGAGGGAATCCAAGGACTCCAAGACCGTCCCGAAATCTTCTTCAAGGATTCGCCAGGAACCCACGACTACCCGGGGGAATGTCCACGTTTCACCCCAGGAAGAGATCCCTGGGGCAGGAGACTTAGCTGCCAGCCCGCAGGGAGGAGAACAGCAGGAATCCGAACATGCCTTCTGGCAGGTCCTAAGCCTGATAAGGCAACTTAATGGGCTTATGGATCCAGTCATCGCCCCCCGTGAAGACAAAGACACGATCTGCCCTGGTCTCGGGGTCTGAAGAGTGCCAGAGCTAGGGCCAACGCTCAGCTCGCGCTTCTTGCCTCCTCCAGTCGTTCTACTGCTGGGAACAAGCTCATACCTCCTCCTCGTCTTCAGCAGAGGAGGTATTTCGAGATTCTGGGTGAGCCCAACCTCGCTCTTCCTATCCATCACTCTGTGGAGGAGCTGGCGAAGGGAGTTCCCCTTGAGAAGCTCTCTGCCTGGCAGGTGTCGTTCTCGGCGGCAGAGATCCTTAGCCACGAGAAGGTCGCTAAGTGTGCCTTGCAGGCCACTTTGTGGCTGGACTTTTGGCTAGGATCTCTGGGCATCCTATTGCGATCGGAGGACTTGTCCAAGGAGACCAATAGGAAGGCCCTGGAGACCTTCTTGCTCTCGGGCACCCGCTCCATCGAGTTTTTGGCGCACCAGGTTACCACCCTGTGGGCCAACTCGGTGTTGAAGCGTCACGATGCTGTGTCCGAGAGATTCCATCCGAAGGTCCCCGCCGTGGATGTGTGTAGGCTCCGACATGCTTCCCTTCTGGGGGAGAACCTGTTTGAGCCTCAAGACATGGAGCGAACGGCTGAGAGGTGGAGGAAATCCAGCACGGACTCCCTCCTCCATAGGGCCCTTACAACTCGGCCCTATAAGCCTCCAGCCCCGCCACAACAGCAGCAACAGCCTCGTAAGGCTCCAAAGCAGGCACCGGCAGTTAAAAAGGTGGTGTCTAAGCCCCAGCCCCTTCCAGCCAAGGTCAAGAGGGGCGGTAAGTCCTCCAGGGGAGGCAAGACTCCTAGGGGGGGCGGCTGCGGCCGCAAGCCCTAGGGGTGGCAGTCCCCCTGCGTGTCCACCTGTGGGGGGATGCCTTCAGCATTGCGTCCGCAGGTGGCAGCAACACGGGGCCAATGCTTGGACGGTCTCAGTGATCGGCCAAGGCTATCGCGTCCCGTTCACAACATCTCAACCTCCCCTGACGGCGAATCCAGTGTCGTTGAGCTCCTATGCCACGGGATCGGCAAAGGGGCTGGCTCTTCAGGCCGAAGTCGAGACCATGCTCGAGAAGGGTGCTCTCCAGGAGGTCGTCGACGGCTCCCCAGGCTTCTTCAGTCGACTCTTTCTTGTAAAGAAGGCTACTGGAGGCTGGAGACCCATCATCGACCTCTCAGCTCTGAACGTGTTTGTCAAGCAAACCCGGTTCAGCATTGAAACAGCAGACACGGTCAGAGTTGCGGTGAGACCACAAGACTTCATGTGCACACTGGATGTAAAGGACGCGTACTTCCAGATCCCAATCCATCCGTCTTCCAGGAAGTACCTGAGATTTTGCCTAGACGACAAGATCTACCAGTTCAAGGTGCTGTGTTTCGGTCTCTCCATAGCTCCTCAGGTGTTCACCAGAGTGTTCACCCTGATTTCATCTTGGGCGCACAGGAACGGCATTCGTCTCCTTCGTTATCTGGACGATTGGCTGATCCTTCCAGACTCGGAGTCGACCCTTCTTCGGCACCGAGACAGGCTTCTGGATCTTTGCCAGGATCTGGGGATCGTGGTAAACCTCGAGAAGTCCTCTCTGCAGCCGTCCCAACGACTGGTTTATCTAGGCATGCTAATAGACACCAATCTCCACAAAGCCTTTCCATCAGACGACCGGATAGCAAGACTGAGGAGGGTGGCGGAACCCTTCCTCAGGCGAGAAGAACTCCCCGCCCAATCGTGGTTGCATCTCTTAGGTCACCTATCCTCCCTGGCTCGTCTGGTTCCAAACAGCCGCCTCAGGATGAGATCCCTTCAATGGCGGCTCAAGTCCCGGTGGAATCAAGGATCTGATTCCCCGGACATTCTGATCCCAATGGGGTCTCTGGAACAGACGGACTTGCGGTGGTGGCTGGTCGACGAGAACCTGCGGAAGGGAGTGAGTCTTCTCGTCCTCCCCCCGGAATTGACTCTGTTTTCGGACGCGTCAAAAGAAGGGTGGGGGGCGCACGTTCTGAACCAGAGGGCCTCAGGCCTTAGGTCAGAATCAGAAAAGCACCTACACATCAACCTGCTAGAATTGAAGGCCGTCTTTCTGGCTCTTCAGCAGTTCCAACGGTCCCTGGCGGTTCACTCCGTGGTGGTGATGAGCGACAACACCACGGTAGTGGCTTATATCAACAAGCAGGGAGGCACTTTTTTGCAGCAGCTATCCCATCTTGCAGTAGAGACTCTGAGGTGGACCGAAACCCACTCGATAACACTATCAGCTCGCTTCATTCCTGGCAAGAGGAATGTGCTTGCCGACAGTCTGAGCAGGGCCTCGCAGATAGTGAGTACCAAGTGGTCTTTCGATCCTCAGATAGCCAACAAAGTCCTGACTTTGTGGGGTTCCCCGACTGTGGACTTGTTTGCGACAGCTTTGAACTTCAAGCTGCCCCTGTACTGCTCCCCAGTCCCGGATCCCAAGGCACTCTGGCAAGATGCTTTCCAGCAACGGTGGGACAACATCGACGTGTATGCTTTTCCACCGTTCTGTCTGATGAGAAGGGTGCTCAACAGGATCAGACTATCGGTCAACTGTTCGATGACTCTGGTAGCTCCGCTATGACATCACGCGGAATGGTTTCCGGACCTTCTGCAGCTCCTGACGGAGCTCCCGAGGGAGCCTACTCCACGACATGAGCTTCTCAGACAACCCCACTCCGGTGTCCCTCACAGGGCCGTAGCCTCACTTCGGCTTCACGCCTGGAGACTATCCAGCGTCTCCTCGCGGAGAGAGGCTTTTCGCAACAGGTTGCTGAGAGAATGTCTCGGCACCTGCGAAGGTCCTCTGAGGGAGTCTACCAAGCAAAGTGGAGAGTCTTTTGTGGTTGGTGTCGTGGTAGGGGTATCTCTCCACTCGATGCCACTATTCTAGCATTAGCGGACTTCCTCGTTTATCTGCGGGAAGAAATGCGCCTTTCTGTCTCGGCAGTGAAAGGCTATCGCTCAGCCGTAAGCTTGGCCTTCAGACTGAAGGGCGTGGATATTTCTTCATCGCTAGAACTTTCTTTACTCATACGTAGCTATGAGCTTACCTGGCCCCAGTCGGAAGTGAGACCTCCTCCTTGGAACGTGGTTCGAGTCCTCAGGTCTCTTAAGAGACCTCCCTTCGAGCCATTACGCCAGGCCTCCGATCGCCACCTGTCTTGGAAGACGGCTTTCCTACTTGCTGTGGCTTCGGCCAAGCGGGTTAGTGAACTTCATGGTCTCTCGTACGACATAGTCCATTCAAGGGGATGGGGGGAGGTAACGTTCAGGTTCATCCCTGAGTTTGTTGCCAAGACTCAGAATCCTGGAGTGCCGGATCCTCGGTTTGACACTTTCAGGATCGCGAGTCTCCGTTCTGTAACAAGCGACCCAGACCAGCTGCTACTATGTCCAGTGAGGTGTCTGAGGCACTACTTGAAGAGAACGGCTGCAGTCCGTCCTCAAGTGCGAGCTTTGTTTGTGAGCACAGGCAGGACTAAGAGGAGGGTCACCAGGAACACCATCTCAGCTTGGATTTGAAGGGTTATCCACCATGCCCTGAATCCTAACCCTCCTCCGTCACGTCGCCCTCGGGCCCACGATGTCAGGGGTATTGCTACATCCCTGGCCTTCAAGAGAGACTTCTCTGTGACGCAGGTACTTCAATCTGGGGTCTGGAAGCGTCAAACGACCTTCACAGCCCACTACCTGCAAGACGTGACCCACAGGAGCCTCGATACGTTTTCTATCGGCCCTGTGGTGGCTGCACAACAGCTGGTCTAACCTCAGGCTCCTTTTTGGACAAGTAGCAGTAGGTTGAGGGCGTTGTTACCCGGTCTTAGTCTGCGTGAATGAAAGAGTATGTCTGACCCTTACTTCTTTCTTCATTCTCCCCTCTCTTGGGGAAGCAGCATCCTGGTCCTCGCATAGCTGACCTCGACCTCTGCAGGTAACCCATGCTTCTTTGTGCTCCTAGTATTAAGCTTAATACTGTTGCGTCTCCCATACCCTGACGAGGTGGTATTGCGAACGTCCTATCCTAGAATTCCTATCTGAAGGTCTCAAGGTCAACTTCATAGGACGAGTCACACTCTCCTCCATACACTGTTTATGTAGGCCACTCGTTCCTAGCGATGCTAGGAACTTGTGAGGTACAGGGGCTCCCTCTCTCTAGTGCTGCTCACTGAGGGATCGAGGCCCCGGGCAAGCCGAAGTCAGTAAGGCTGGGGACTTTCCACCCTTCCTAAGGGGTAAGTCACCCAATGTAAATAGCGTGGTTTGTATTTTGGTTACGGAACAAATGACAAATTCGAAGATAATTTGTATTTTTCCTAACCATACAAACCTTAGCTATTTACACATATGTGCCCGCCATCCCTGACCCCAAGTCAAGTCCTACCTCTAAGTGAAGTGAAGCTAGTCACCGGTGTGTGGGGGGGGGAAGGGATAGCAAGCTACCCTTCCCCTACCCCCCGCTAACTAGCGCGGGGGTAATTAACCCTCGTTAAAACTATTGGCTCGTCATTTCAGCTGCGCTAAAAGGTAAACCCAATGTAAATAGCTAAGGTTTGTATGGTTAGGAAAAATAAAAATTATCTTCGAATTTGTCATATTTCCATGCAAATTTCAAATAAAATATTTATTTTGTTTACCACATGTGTCTCTTTTCGCTGCTGTTCTTGTTTTATTGAATCTACTCTAGAGTTTATTATGATTAATATACCTACTATCTTATATATACTCACCTAATGGTATAAATTTGTTCCTACACAAATATTTACCCTTCTGATCTGTCTTGAGACCGGCACGATTTCTTATCCAGGTGAGTCTTTCCTCATCAGATTACTTAAAGATGTTCCTCTTGTCCTACTAGGACCTTCCACGCCAGGGGGGCGGGACGCCAAGTCATTGTAATGCCTCTGGTAGTGACATTTAACGGAGATGTCACGGTCTCTTTGGTCACCAGACCACGGGAGTGTTTATTCGGAGTACCAGGCACTTGAATTGGGAACAAATCCACGATACATTAATTCTCTAGTACACTTCCATCAGGACGACATGGCTTGAGCCCAAAAAACGGATTTTGAGCGAAGCGAAAAATCTATTTTTGGGTGAGAGGGCCATGTCGTCCTGATGGACCCGCCCAACTGTTCCAGTTCAGCCTGCTAGGCCCCTCCCTGCTGTATTGTATCGCGGAGGCTGGTAGTGAGCTAGAACGGAATGGTGAGGGCGGACGTGACGTCACACAAGTATGGCGCCGGTTTGTTTACGTTGCGAGTATCGTAACAGTGACGAAGGTAGGGTAACTTTGGAACGGCACCTCAGTTACCTCGCCACATTCCCCCCTCGAAGCATAAACGCTAGGTAGGGTGCAGATGGCCATGTGACGTGTTAATGCATGCGTCCCCTGTTGATATACGATATTCTAAAGGGATATCCCTTAGAGTACTCGCTCCAGAAGTTAGAATTCTGTGAAAACCTTTAGTTTAATTCTCTGGGAATATTATGGTAGTCATATATATCCAAAGGAAGCTACTGAAGGAACCTTCCATCAGGACGACATGGCCATCTCACCCAAAACTAGATTTTTCGCTTTGCTCAAAATCCGTTATTAGTACATGGTGCAAATTAGGGGGTATGAAGTTGAACCTTAACAAAACTCATCGTATGATTATAAGCAGGTCCAGGTCAGTGGCTCCTTAACATCCAGATCTTTCCATTTACAATGTCTCTGTAACAATATACAACTCATTTAAAATTCTATTTGCAATTTTTTATTGCAAATTTACCTTTGAGATGCACATTATCTTAATGAGAAAGTCTTTTAAGATTTTTGATGATCAGCCTATTCTTAGGACATCTTTTAATACTTTCATTCTGCTGTTTCAAGTATGTCTCCTGGCTGGTCTTCAGCTACTGACTCTCATATTAATTTGTTGGATAGAAACTTGTAGTCTGTTAAATTCCTTAATCGTGATATGGATATAAATCGCTGGCTTCGTCATTCAGTTAGTTGTATGCATGTTGCATATGATTTTTCATAATTCAGATCATTCATTGCATTGAGATCTTCTCAGACTGTACCATCCTGTGACCTGATTGGGGAATACTTTAACTAATCTGGCATTTGAATCGGTGGAACTTAAGAAGTTCAAACTTTTTGTAAAAAAAAATTCTGTTGAACAGGTTGACACAAATCTCGTTTTTTAGTTTATATAGCTGATCTATTTTAACGTTGTTGCTGATCTTGAAATATTTTACATTTTTCATTAATTACCTACATTTAATTTATTTGCTATTCCCTTTCCTCACTTGGCTACTTTCCCTGTTGGAGTCCTTGGGCTTGTAGTTGTAGCATTCTCCTTTCCCAATCAGGATTGTAGCTTGGATAGTAATAATGATAATGATAATAATGAGGAGTTCATCAGCATCATTCCTGGTATTACTGTTTTTAGCCAAAAATGAAAAGTTTCTCTGAGGCGGGATCCTCTTTATATTACAGCTTTAGGATCAGGAGATGGTAACCTCTGTCCACTGTCTATCCTGCAATTATTTCTGGAGCTATCCACACCTTCAGAAGGTAATCTGTTTCAAAATACCTACAACAAGTAGCTCTCAACAGAGGCTATCCTTATTAAGAAAGCTGACCCTCTCTCTATCCCTAAAACCCACGCTGTTAGAAAAATTGCTTCTACGTTAATAGTTTTTGTAATACTGTATACAATTTCAAGACATCCAGAGCTTTATGGGTTGGTCTGAGCATAGGGTGTTCTTAAGAAATTAACCTGAAACAAATCAATATGATGCAACTTGCATTTTTGGTACGTAGCTTGTTTGAGGCTCCTACGAAGGGAGACCCGATATATATAATGACAGACATCAAGCTTTTCTCTGGAGTTTCCCCCTATGAGAGTAGGGTCAGACTTTTTTTCTTTTCAACTATACACACGATTAAGTTGTTTGCTTGGGTTCAGACAGTTATCCTTGATGGCACACAAGTCTACTCGGTTATTGCTCTGGTAGTAGTTCTTGGAAACCGCACAGCGCATTTACCCTAAAAATGTGGTTTTGACAAAGGAAAACCCTATTTATGTGGAGGTGTTGTGTGGTCTCCAAGACCCTCACTACTCCCTAGCCTCTTGTAGAAAAGGGGTCATTTGATTCTCACTTTTGAGTATAGAAGATCCAGCTAGGCAAAACTTAGTGCACAAGTAGCAATGGCTCCAGTAGTAGTAATGGTTCTCGGTAATGACGTATCATCTAAAGCGAGATGATTTCAGCATTAGAGGTGGTGTGCTGAGTTCAATAGTGCCTGAATTTGAGAGTTTCTCTTACATATGCCGAATCCATGTTTTACACTTGGAAACTCTGACCCTAGAGCATGGGAGAATATTTCTTTTGGTATTTTATGTCATATTGGATTCCTCGTCGTAGCCTTTTACATAAAAGTCCTTGGAGAACACATAGCACCCAGCCAAAAGTAGGTTTTTCCTTCGTCAAAACCACTTTTGTTTGCAAGGTAGGTATGCCTGATCCTTAGTCTCGTTCCAATAAATTTAACCGTTAAGCCAGATATTAATACTAACCTGGATACTTTCATGTTTCTCATTATTGGCAAGGAGGGAAGAAATTTGCCTCTCCTGCCCTTTCCTTAAAAATGTAGAATCTATTAGGTCTCCTGATATTAGATTGAGGAACCCCTTCTATCAATAATTAAGTAATTTTTGGGCTCAAGCCATGTCGTCCTGATGGAATGTTCCTTCAGTAGCTTCCTCAGGGTATATATGACTACAGTAGATATTCCCAGAGAATTAAACTAAAGGTTTCACAGAATTCTAACCTCTGGTGCGAGTACCCTAAAGGTTTCCCTCTAGGATATCGTATATCAACAGGGGATGCATGCATCAACACGCCACACGCCTATCTGCACCCCACATAGCGTTTACGCTTCGGGGGGGAAAGGTGGCGAAGTAACTGAGGAGCCGCTCCAAAGTTACCATCTTTCGTTACTGTTACGGTACTCGCAACGTAAACAAACAGTCTGCCATACTGTGTGACGTCACGTCCGTCCTCATTCCTACTCCTGTAGCTTCCTACATCAGTTGGTTTTTCCCAGTGATCGCTAATTATCTTTTGCATCCTTCGCCATGTCGCAACCTTCAGCCTCGCCTTCTTCTGGAAAGTTGAGTACCAGGTTCTTGTATTGTTTAATTAAGCTCTGGCCGTAAAGTAACGATTTTTTACGTTTAAATCTTGTGTTTTGTGGCAGAGCTGTGCCTTGCCCGGAGGCGCCATTTTATGATGCCGCTGTTCGCTTCGCATGCTTTATTTAGTTAGCCAGAACAGCCTTCCCGGCCTTATAACTAATTAAATATCATTAGTTATTTAGTCTTTATTGCTAGGAATTGGTTAGCCGACCCCATACTAGACTTCTAGCCTAGCCTAGGCCGCAGCCTAGTGTTCATGTTTACTTCTGCATGATATAATAAGTGTTCCTAGTGTTAATGTTAATGAAGATACTGTATAGGCATTTTTGGGCTCAAGCCATGGCGTCCTGATGGAAGGTTCCTTTTTGGTAGCTTCCTTGGGTAAATAACTACTAAATATTCCCAGAGAATTTAACCACAGGTTATCACAGAATTCTAACTTCTGGAGCGAGTATCCTAAAGGTTTCCCTTTTAAGACATCGTATATCAACAGGGGACGCATGTATTAACGCGCCACATAGCTATCTACACCCCAAACAGAGTTAACACTTCGGTGTGTAGGGGCGGAGAATAGCTGGGGAGCTGTTCCACAGCTAATCTCGTTCGTGGCTACTTTTGGTACTCGAGACGTAAACAAACGGGCGCCATTGCTAAATGACGTCACGTCCGTCCTCATCCTTCTTCTAGTAGCTTGCCTTGCTAAGACGGATTTTCCCTTGTGTATTTTCATCAGCTTGCATCTTCGCTATGTCGCTACCTTCGGCCTCGCCTTCTTCTGGAAAGTTGAGTACAAGGTTCCAGTATTGTTTAAATAAGCTCTGACCGTAAAGTAACTTTTACTTTTCGAGATATTTGATGTTTTGTGGCAGAGCTGTGCCTCGACCGGACCGGCCATTTTATGGCGTCGCTGTTGTTTTGCATGCCTTATTTAGATAGCCTCAACAGCGTTTTCCGGCCTCATTAACTAATCGATACTATTAGTTATTTAGTCTTCATAGCTAGGAACTTTTATATCGTGTTTTGACGCTTTATTGTCGGTCATCAACTGACCCCATACCAGTTGGCTAGTATAGCCCCTAGGCCAGAGCGCCTATATCAGTGTTCATGCATGATATTTATCAGTGATCCTAGGTTTATTTATGAAGATAGTGGCATTATTTTACAATACTATTGACTGTGATGCAAGTGTTTTCGCCTTCAGGGACCATATATGGGACAGGTTAGATAGTGTGTCTTTCTAACCTAACCTACAAGTAGGACCCCTATATGCTTCCTTCATCCCCTGCCTTAGGGCACCCCCTCTGTGTAGCCTTGCTCCCCCTACCACGTAAGGGGATCAAGCTCATATCAGAGTATTATATCGCTTCTCTGTCCTCCCTAAGGGAATGATCCCCCCTTCGGGTTGCGTCCGAGAATGAGGAACGGCTAGTCCTTCCTCTATTGCTGGGGCTAGGTCTCCGACCTTTCCTGCAATAGCGATACGTCTTCCATCCTTCCTAGTTCAGGGTGTGACATCCCCGCTCTAGGTTAGGTTTTGGAGGGGTTAGTTCTGTACCTTGCTGAAACGATACCCATGCACCGTTTTCAGACAGGCTGCCTTACCTTAGGCTAGGGAGTGTCCTCCCTTCCTTGGTGGCCGCTCTGGTACAGAACCCCCTCCACAGAAGACCCTTCTCTTCTCCCCTCCCCACCTATCTCTTGTATGGCCTAGCCTATGCTTAGGTTAGTCTATACCCATCTGTCCCCTGTCCTACAACTCCTCCCTAGGGTGGAGTGGTAGGGCTACCTTGAGCTCCTGTGTGCAGTCCGCTCTGGTACATATACCCTTCATGGTGTCCTATGGGGTTAGCCACTAGATGCATTCTGTCTACAGGGGTTCTCCCCCCTCTTGGGTGTTCCCTGCCCTCCCTTGGGCCCCCTTAGCTCCCGGTCCTCTGCGGCCCCCGCTTCTGGGTGATAGGGCTAGCCTCTATCATGGGTACACCCACTCAGGTGGGATGTCTTGGGGTCCGTGGCCGGACCCCTACATCCCCCCTTCTGTCTCTTTCTCTATCCTGGTGCCGGTCCCTAGCCGCCTCTTCTGTCGGTGATACCCACCTCCTACCTTGGTGACTTACCCCTTACCCTCTGCGCCGCCAGTCCCCCGCGTGCCGGGGGATTGCCGCCTGCCGCCGGCAACTAGCCGAGGGCCTTCCCTCCTTCCTCATAGCCTCAGTCGTCCGTCCACCGGCCGGCATCCACTGCCGGCACTCCGGTTCTGCTATAACCATCCTTGTCCCTGTCACCAAGCCGGCTACCTCCGGCTGCCGGAGCCGCTGCTCCCTGCCGGCGTGCCGGCGGCCGCCACCCTGGTATTACTCTTGACTTCTATACTGTCTTCCTTAATGCCAGAAATTCTGCTGGAGCGGCCTCCGGCGTGCCGGCGGTCTGCCGGAGCCTTCCGGAGGCGTCAAGACGACTTGCACCCCCTTCTACTAGCTATCATCTGATGTTGATAGCCCTACATCGCAACCAGATGACTTGATTACGTAAATGGATTGGTATTATCTTACCGTTCTATTAGTAACCATGCTGTCTTCTTGCATATCACAGATTTCCAGCATGCTGTGTGTATCTTAGCACGGCTGGTTGCCGGAAACCGTTACCCTATGGGATCTTCTAGTTCCCAATTCTAGAGTCTGAGTGGCCTCAGTCCTAGCCTTATATCCTTGACAATTTCCAATAGAATTCCCACTGCCCTACGGGCATTCCATGTTGAATTCTATCCTGTGCCTTCGGTCACAGCAGATTGTCTATGGATGAAGGTCACGGTAACCAGCCGGGCGGGTTACACGGAGTATGTATCTATCTCCTTCTTTCCGCCCATTATCTGTGCATCACACTTAATGTTAAGTTAGAATTAATCAATTAATATTTAACTTTAGTTTAAGAGTCATCCTTATGACTCCCCCATACTCATGTTCTCTTTCTCTTACAGGAGGAGCAACTGAAGTGCGACCACAGCTTCTGTGCAGTGAAGCGCCCGCACTTTTATGGACACACGGCGTGTAGGACCCACGCCCCTTGTGCCAACAAGAAAGGGGATCTAAAGTTCTGGGACCCGCAGAACTGTACGGTCTGCCAGGATCGCCTGGTCGACGCGTTCAACAATCCTCCCTCAGCGGAGGTTAGGGACGCTTCTCGAGAGAAGCTACGCAAATGGGTGCGTGGCTTCCAGAAGAACGCCACTAGACCGTACCTTGCCACTGAAGACATGAGGGCCTTATTGTTCCCAAAGGCATCCCCAGATTCTGTGGTCCCCAAGGATCAGATCCCCACCGTCCAGATAACGGTGGAACCCGATGTTGTCATGGCCCAGTCCATGCACGAGTGTCACCTGGATGCCGACAACGAGGAACGTATGTCGGATATTTCGGAGAACACGGAGAGGACCCTCATGGCCCAAGACGTGGACGATGAAGAGGACCAGGTGGATTACACCGAGTCGGAGCAGGAGGTCGCTCCGCCTTCCACCCCCGCCCCTACTCCTACACCGACGGAAGTCTCTCTCCCGTCTACCTCCGCTACCCCGGACCCCATCCCATCCGCCCAGGAGATGTTCCGTATGATAGAAGCCCTTATGGACAAGAAGCTTCAAGTGACACACGAGTACATCAGGTCCATGGGAGGTTCCAAAGAGTCGAAGAAGATTTCGGTTAAGGACCTCCCGATATGCTCACACGCCAACCCCTGGAGGTATGCTGAGCATATGATCATTGCAACGGGCAGGATCTTCATCAGCGAGAAGATCGGCTCGGTTGCCCTGGAAGAAGTGGAGTTCTTCCCGAGCTTTGAGGCTTACCCGGACTGTTACGTCCGGCTTCGATCCGAACCTGCCTCTAAAGAGGAGACCGAACCAAAGGAGGTGATAGTTTTCGATCTCCAGAAGGCCCAGGCTATGCTAGCCAAAGCTGTTAAAAGTAGGGGCTTTACCTGCTCAATGCTCCCGGCACTGAGCAAGAAGCATCCTACCTACGTCGCACCCGACGACGCAGTCCTTCCCTTTACGGAAAAGGCCTTCGCTGCGTGTCACAAGGCAGTGGAAGAAGGGAAGCCCTGTCCTGCACTGGAGGAGTGCAGACCCTTCTCCATGGTGACTCCCCCCGACGTTCGACACTGGAAGGATATCCAGCATACCTTCGTGGTGGGAAAACTAGATCCTGACGTGGCTGGACGTCAGTTTAATGAAGACCTCCCGAAACTTAATGACCATCTCCTTCGCCGGGAACAAGACACGAAGGAAAGGCTCGCCGCATCCATGTCCCTCCAAGTACAGCTTGACGTCATGGCTAGTGACACCAGAGTCCCCGACCACTACATGGTACTCGCCAAATCGCACATGGCGACTCTGGTAAAGGACCTGTACAATTTCATGAAGGCTCGGAGAGCCTGTCGTGAATTCGTGTTCTCAGGTGCCACAGTGACACATGAACCCCGGAGGCTGATTTCCTCCAACATCTGAGGTAAGCACCTCTTTCCCTCCGACCTTGTGAAAGAGATCACCGACAAGGCCGCCACTGAGAATAGGAACCTTCTCAACAAGTGGGGCATGTCGAAAAATAGGAAATCCTCTCAGGACGATGGCCCTCAACCTAAGAGGAAATCCTCCAAGCCGAAACCCCAGCAACGTCAACAGAGACGGCAGTTTCCGGGACCCGCTACTCCCCAAGTGGCTGCTCAGCCACAACAGACCTTTCAGCTGGTCACCCAACCAGTTTTGTCCCAGTCACCGGTTTTCACCCCTGCCTTTGAGCAATAGACAACTACCTTACGTCCCAAAGGTAGAGGCTCAAGCAGAGGTGCAGGCAGAGACGCATCTCGCCGTCCCCCCAGAGGCAGAGGAGGAAAGGGAGCTAGCGGCCGAGGCAGTAAGCCCTCGGGACACCAGAAGCAATGAAGTGCTTCCGGTGGGAGGAAGACTCCGCCAATTCCAGGATCGTTGGACCTTCGATCCCTGGGCACACAGCATCGTCAAGAAGGGTCTAGGCTGGAGTTGGACTCAACCACCCCCAACCTTCCAGCAATTCTTCCAACAATCAACCCCCCTTCTGGAAGAATATGTCCTAGATCTCTTGAACAAGAAGGTGATAAGGAGGGTAAAGTCAACCAGGTTCCAAGGGAGACTGTTTTGCGTCCCCAAGAAAGACTCCGACAAGCTCAGAGTCATTCTAGACTTATCCCCCCTCAACAAGTTCATAGCGAACAACAAGTTCAAGATGCTGACTCTTCAACAGATAAGGACCCTTCTGCCTCGAGGTTCTTACACGGTCTCCATAGACCTGGCGGATGCCTACTGGCACGTTCCAATGAACCATCACGCTTCCTCCTACCTAGGATTTCGACTCCAAAGAAAAAGCTACGCCTTCAGGGCCATGCCCTCGGCCTCAACGTGGCCCCTCAGATCTTCACAAAGCTGGCGGACGCCATAGTACAACAGCTCCACCTCCGAGACGTCCAGGTGATGGCCTACCTCGACGACTGGCTAGTCTGGGCTCCATCGCCCGAGAATTGTTTAAAATCCTGCAGCAAAGTCACCCAGTTCCTAGAACACCTGGGATTCAAGATAAACGCGAAGAAATCTCGCCTCTCTCCAGCTCAGAAGTTCCAATGGTTAGGAATCCAGTGGAACCTTCAGTCACACCGCCTTTCCATCCCCCAGAAGAAAAGGAAGGAAATAGCAGGGTCTGTCAAGCGACTACTGAAATCCAAACGGATCTCAAGACGCCAGCAGGAACGAGTTCTAGGCTCTCTACAGTTCGCCTCAGTGACAAACCCAGTGCTTCGTGCACAGCTAAAGGATGCCGCGGGAGTCTGGAGACGTTCTGCATCCATCGCTCGAAGAGAGCTCAAGAGACGGCTCCCAAACAGACTTCGGCTTCTCCTCAAGCCGTGGTCGGAAGCGACGGCCCTGAAAAGGTCCATCCCTCTTCAACACCCACCTCCATCACTCAACATCCACACGGATGCTTCGCTGGAGGGTTGGGGAGGTCACTCCCACCAAAAACAGGCTCAAGGCACATGGTCTCCCCTATTCAAGACGTTTCACAACAACATCTTGGAGGCTATGGCGGTCCTTCTAACACTGAAGAAACTCTCCCCGCCTCCCTCGATCCATATTAGTCTAACCCTAGACAACTCGGTGGTAGTTCGATGTCTCAATCGCCAAGGCTCAAGATCGCCCCAGATAAATCAGGATCTTCTGACAATCTTCCGTCTGGCAGAGAGGAAGAAGTGGCACCTGTCTGCAGTTCACCTACAAGGATTCCGCAATGTGACGGCGGACGCTCTATCCCGAACAAGCCCGATAGAGTCGGAATGGTCTCTAGACGCAAGATCATTCTCCTTCATCTCTCACCAAGTCCCAGAACTTCAGATCGATCTCTTCGCAACGAGCGACAACAATCAACTTCCTCGATATGTGGCCCCGTACGAGGACCCCAAGACAGAGGCAGTGGACACCATGTCACTGGACTGGAACAGATGGTCCAAGATCTACCTGTTCCCTCCCACCAACCTTCTGCTGAAAGTCCTCTCCAAGCTGAGAACCTTCAAAGGGACAGTGGCCCTAGTGGCTCCCAAGTGGCCCCGGAGCAATTGGTACCCCCTGGTCCTGGAGCTGCAGCCCACGCTGATCCCTCTCCCGGGCCCAGTTCTCTCCCAGCAAGTACAGAAGTCGACTGTCTTCGCTTCATCATCGAAAATCAAGGACCTTCATCTCATGATTTTCTCTCCCTAGCCGCAAAGAAAAGGTTTGGGATCTCGAAGAAAAGTCTAGACTTCCTCGAGGAATACAAGACCGAATCCACAAGACGGCAATACGAATCATCTTGGAGAAAATGGGTCTCATTCGTCAAGGCAAAAAATCCTACGGAAATCACCATTAATTTCTGCATGTCCTTCTTTATTCACCTTCATGGACAGGGCTTGGCAGCCAACACGATTTCTACTTGCAAATCGGCCTTGACTAGACCACTGTTGTATGCCTTCCAGATTGATCTGTCCAGCGACATCTTCAATAAACTGCCGAAAGCATGCGCTCGTCTACGCCCAGCACCCCCACCGAAACCGATCTCCTGGTCTTTGGACAAGGTGCTCCATTTCGCCTCCAACTTGGATAATGATTCATGCCCTCTCAAGGATCTGACTCAGAAAGTTATATTTCTTTTTGCTCTTGCTTCAGGAGCCCGAGTCAGCGAAATAGTGGCATTATCAAGAGAAGAGGGTCATATCCTGTTTACTGACTCAGGAGACCTTACCCTCTTCCCGGATCCGACGTTTCTCGCCAAAAACGTATTACCCACCAAAAGATGGGGCCCTTGGAGAATATGCCCCCTGAAAGAAGATGCCTCTCTATGCCCAGTAGAGAGCCTCAAGGTCTATCTTCGCAGAACTTCGGACTTTGGTGGAGGCCAACTCTTCAAAGGAGAAACATCGGGCAGCGACCTGTCACTGAAACAACTAAGAGCGAAAATCACCTACTTCATTCGCAGAGCGGATCCTGACAGTACACCCGCCGGTCACGATCCTAGAAAAGTTGCATCGTCTCTGAATTTCTTTCAGAGTATGGATTTCGAAAGCCTTAAGAGTTTCACAGGCTGGAAATCCTCGCGTGTTTTCTTCAAACATTATGCGAAACAAGTGCATGAAGTCAAACATTTTGTGGTAGCCGCAGGTAGTGTTATGAAACCTGCTCCTAACTCTGCATAGAACAGTGAGTTACTTGGGACTCTTAACTCTTCGGGTGCCTATGTTGACCCTCGAGTGATACGTAGTGATGTCGAAAACACTTAGTGCTTTTCATATAACTGTTCTTATCCCAGGTGAAATGTCATAGTCGTCACACGAGTGCCGCATGCCTAGAGCATGATGTGTTTTATTTTAAAGACTGACGTTCCTCGAGAACGAGTGCCTACTAATAAATTTGAAATTCTCTTTCAGATTCAAGAGCAAGTCTTTCATTACTATGTACATTATAATTTGTTGTAAATTAACTTTACATATATTGAAATTCATTAATATTCTCTGCAATTGTGAAATAAAATTTTTATTTTATTACTTGTGCGTCTCAATCCGCTCCTACTTATACTATGAAATACATGTCTGTCATAGTTTTATTATCCCCTTCCTCTTATGGTTGATGAAGATACTAAGGTCTCAACCCTTATTATATATTCACCTGTGCAATGTAATATTCCAATACGAATAATTACTCTCTTCATACCTTAGAGACCAGACAATTCTCCATTAACATACAGTGCCTAACCACCACTTGTCTGCCCTTGAGAATGTTCCTATATGAATGCCAACCATTCAGTCTTGTCTCCAAGTTCTTCAGGTTCTTCTAGCAAGGTGAGTAGCCCTTCGATAACCACTTTGATCTCGGCATGGCCCGTGGGAACTTCACTGCCAGGGGGGCAGGAAGGTCTCATCGCTACGGTTCTTCTATTAAGATTACTATGCTATCCTGTTCAAAGCTCTTGGCACTTACTCAAATAGGGGAAAATCTACCACGATACATTGATTCTCTGGTATTCTTCCTTCAGGACGCCATGGCTCAAAAAATCTATTTTTGGGTGAGATAGCCATGGCGTCCTGATGGACCCTCCCTGCTACTTCGTCCAGTTTTTCAGGTCCCACCCTGCTCTGCTGTATCATGGCGATCGGCAAGCAACTGGCTTCAGGATGAGGACGGACGTGACGTCATTTAGCAATGGCGCCCGTTTGTTTACGTCTCGAGTACCAAAAGTAGCCACGAACGAGATTAGCTTTGGAACGGCTCCCCAGCTATTCTCCGCCCCTACACACCGAAGTGTTAACTCTGTTTGGGGTGTAGATAGCTATGTGGCGCATTAATACATGCGTCCCCTGTTGATATACGATGTCTTTAAAGGGAAACCTTTAGGATACTCGCTCCAGAAGTTAGAATTCTGTGATAACCTGTGGTTAAATTCTCTGGGAATATTTAGTAGTGATATACCCAAGGAAGCTACCAAAAAGGAACCTTCCATCAGGACGCCATGGCTATCTCACCCAAAAATAGATTTTTCGCTTCGCTCAAAATTTGTTTTTTAAACATATACAAGATTCAGTGTTGCACATGTACTTTCGCCTTCTAGGGACCATACAAGGGACTGTGTCTGGTCCATCCATGTCACACTTCCCTAACTCAACGTTGGATCCCTTGTATGCTTCCTTATCTCCCCTGTTACCTTCGGGTAATCCCCTCTGGGTAGCTTTGCTATATCTAAGCCCCCTTACCCGGAATAGTTTTCGGGTAGGTTAGGCTAGATCGTTTTTCCCTCTTCCCTGCCATAGTATATGGGGGGACCTCAGACAGAACCCCAGAGTACCTATCGTTCATCCCAGTCCACCCTTAGGGAACGCATTTCCCTTTAGGTATCGATTGAGACTGAAGGTGGAAGGACTCTGCCCTTCCCCCTAGACTGCTCTTGGTTGGGACACGTCCCTTCCTCCCTGTAGCCTAGCGATATGTCTTCCCAGCCCTCCCTAATCTAGGAGAAGACTCTACTGGTTTAGGTTAGGCTTTGGGGGATTCTGTTTTATTATAGTTTAAGACAGTACACCAGTGCTGTGCCTACTCTGAGCTAACCTACCCTAGGGTTGGAGAGCATTTCTCTCCTACCTGGGTAGTATAGCATCTAACAGATTCCCCCCACCCCTTGGGAGCTTTAGGGTTGCGACCCCTTCTGCTCCCTCAGACCCCTAACCTCCTCCCCACTCTATCCCTTTGTGTTGGCTTGCCTTCACACCCCTGTCCGCTGTCCTACAATTCTTCTCCTGGGGAGAGTTGTAGGTTAAGCTGTGCTCTTCTGCTTGGCTGGCCGCTCTGCTACACTTCCCCCTCATAGTCGAACTATTGGGTAGTGCTGGCGGAAGATCTCCCTCTCCTTTTTGAGTGTCTTCTGATCCTCCCTTGGATTACCATAGGCATCCAGCCGTCTGTCGGCCCCCTGCCGCCGGATGATAGGCATATCCCCTCCTATCATGAGAGCACTCCTTCTGGAGGGAAGCCGGTTGGGTATCGGACATTACCCTTCCCCACTCCCTCCTTATCTTTCTCTCTTCTATCATGGTGCCGGTCCACTGCCGCCGACACCCCATGTGACCTTCCTACTTCATAGGATAATCCTATCTGAGGATTACCTAAGGCGGCAGCCTGCCGGCTACCGGGGGCCGCCGCCCCTTGCCGCCGCTGCCGCCGATATCTCAGGCAACCCTCCCCTCCATCTTATGTAACCAGCTAGGTTCACCAGCTCCGACAGCCTGCCGGCTGCCGGAGGCCGCCGCCCTGCCGGTGACCCGCCACCGTGTCGGCGGTCGCCTTTCTAGGTGTCTCCTACCTCTCTGCTGCTCAGTGTGTAGCCTTAGATGGATTCACCCCGCCGGACCGGCCTCCGGCTTGCCGCAGGCCTGCCGGCGACGCTTCTGTGGCTTCCATGGACAAGCACCCTTCCCCCCGGCTGCCGGCCCCATTCCGGCAGTCGATCTAATACAGCCGGATAGCCTGACCGCTCTTTCTTTGGTATTTCATACCTTAAAAACAGTGGCTGGGGTGTACGGTTGTACAGGTGCACCGACTTTTGAGCGCAAGACAAATGAGCGCCGACAATTGAGCGCAAGACAAATGCGCACACTAACATTTGAGCGCCGACATTTGAGCGCCGACATTTGAGCGCCGACATTTGAGCGCCATAATTTCAAAATTCAATCCTCGCCTTATATTTTTGTATTGACATTATAGACGTTTAGTACTCACTGTTACAAGCGTTTGGATGAAAAGGAAGAAGAAACAATCTTGATCTTTATTTGCTATAAAAACAATTTGTAAATATAATATAATTACTTTTGTAGGGTAAGATTATATGATATGGAACGCAGATAATCTAATGGCTCTCTTGAAGAATACTCACTAACAATTTTAGTTATAGCATTGTTTACTCGTTCATATTTTTTGTGTTTTACAGCTTTCCGTTGTCTTTCTACTGTTCGCTGAAGGGATTGGTACTTTGGAAGAATAGCAACTACTTCCGGACGCAAATTAAGTTGTGCCTCTTGAATGAGTCGCCTTGGTGGATCATTGGATGTTGCAGCTCTTTCACGAAGTTGCATCATTGATAATCTAGACTGAGACTTTGCAGGATCTGGTACATGATCGTGCTCACTGGCAGATGTGCATTCATCTCCAATAACATATATCCTTCCTTTGCACTTCCCGTCTACACAACGCCATGACTCTTTCCCACTCTTAAGCACTCTGTCAAGTCTGTAACAGTAGCCTTCGTGCAATATATTATCTTTTCCTTTGGATGATGTTACCTTCTCCATAGCGAGGGTACTTTGAACTAAAATAAATCAAAAGTATTTCTCTTTTAGAAAGTTTTGTTAAAATTTCCAACATATGAATAATTTTAGAAATACTAATAACCAAAAGATACGCACACAAAATGAAAGTTAACGATTGTAACCAAACAAGTTAACGATGTAAACAAATGATTTTAAGGAATTTTAACGATAATAAACAACCGATAGCATGCCATTTTTTGAAAAACAATTTTACGAAGTAAACAAACATTTTTTTACTAACCGAACAACAGTTATCGAGGGACATGGATAGATATTAAGATAGATAGATAGATGCAGATAATAAATAGATACACAGAGTGTGTATGTGTGTGCGTGTTTGTCTTTTGTTCTAAAATTTCGTGCGCGCAATTGTCGGCGCTCAAATGTTAGTGCGTGCAATTGTCGGCGCGCAATTGTCGGCGCTCAACTGTCGGCGCTCATTTGTCTTACGCGCAAAAGTCGGACCACGGGTTGTACAGTACAATATTTCCAGGATACTCTGTGCTTCTCAGTGCAGTCTCTTGCCGGGACCTACCCAAATAAAAGGGGGTATATCCTATTTTCCCCCTTCTTTTCTCTAGGTTCTGAATGATTTCAGACCCTCTCCACTCTGTAGACGATTCCTTTTTAAGGAAGCCTAAGTTTGGCTTACCTATAAGGATACTATTCCCTCCTTTAGAACCTCAGGTCCTAAGGAATTGACTGCAGAAAAGGTCACGGTAACTGGCTGGACGGGACTCACAAGTATGTATCTTCCTACTTCCTTTCTAGCTCACCTATCCTGACCTCACATAAAAACCAATTCTACAGATTAGTAAATCTTAATCTTAAGAGTAATGTAAGCCATAACTATGTCTTCCATGTACTCATGATCCCTTTCTTTTACAGGAGGAGAACGTGAAGTGTGAGAGCTCCTTTTGCGGAGTTCGCCGCCCGGACTTCTACGGGCATAAGGCGTGCCGGACCCACGCCCTCTGTGCAGCAAAAAAGGGCAATCTCAAGTATTGCGATCCGCAGTCCTGCTCAACCTGCAAAGGCCTTCTTGATGAGGCGTTCGACAGCCCTCCGTCCGCGGAGGCCAGGGACAACGCTCGAGAGAAACTGCGCAAGTGGGTGCGCGGTTTCCAGAAGAACGCCACCGGGCCTTATCTCCCCAACGAGAAGATGAGGGCCCTGCTTTTCCCTAAAGCTCTCTCGTACTCTGTGATTCCCCAGGATCAGATTCCCTGCGTCCAACTAGTAGTTGAACCCGTCATTTCGGCTACACTCCGAAAATGTCATCTCGACGAGGTGGAGAAGATGTCGGAAGTTTCCGACAACACCGAGAGGCCCCTCATGGGTGAGGATCTGGAGGTGGAAGAAGATGATCAGGTGGAGTTCCCTGATTCGGAGGGCGAGGTCGCCCAAACACCTCCAGTAACCCCTGTTGTGGTCGAGGAGCCAGTTCCCTCTACCTCCGCCGCCTCGGAACCCCTGCTGCCCGCCACCCAAGATGCCATCCGGATATTGGTGGCACTGATGGACGAAAAGCTCCGTAAGAACCAAGAGGAGCTCAAAATTCATCTTTTAGGTATGAAACTAGCGAAGAAGATCTCGGTTAAGGATCTTCCCCCCTGTTCGGAGTCTAACCCTTGGAGGTACGCCGAACATATGCCAATTACAACTGGCAAAATCTTCATTAACGATCGGCTTGGGTCCATCCTCTTGGAAGAAGTGGAATTCTTCCCCAGCTTTGGGGCTTACCCGGACTGTTACGTCCGGCTCAGGTCAGAACCAGCCTCCAAGGAAGAGACCGAACCCAAAGAAGTAGTCGTGTTCGATCACTCAAAAGCCCAAGCCATGCTGGAAGAGTGTCTTAAGAGTCGTGGTTTTACCAACTCTAAAATGCCAGCACTGAGCAAGAAGCACCCGTCCTTTCTTGCTCCCTCTACTGCGACCTTTCCCTTTGTTGAAATGGCCTTCCATGCGGTCATAAAGGCGGTGGAGGAAGGAAAGCCCTGCCCTACCCTGGAGGAGTGTAGGCCTCTCTCCCTCGCCTTTCCCCCCGACAACAGATTCTGGAAAAATATCCAGTTCACTTTCACGGTCAGGAAACTGGAACCTGACACGGCTGGCCGTCAGTTCAATGAGGATGTTCCAAAGCTGAACGACCACCTTCTTCGTCGGGAGCAGGAGACCAAGGAGAGACTAGCTGCCTCCCCGTCTCATCAAATTCAGCTTGAGGTCATGGCCGGGGACGTTAGGGTCCCAGATTTGTATATGGTTCTCGCGAAGACCCACCTAGTGACCGTGATGAAGGACTTGTATAGCTTCATCAAGGCCTGCAGAGAATTCGTGTTTGCCAATGCGGCAGTGAAACACGAACCCCGGAAGCTAATCTCCTCCAACATCTGGGGCAAGCATCTCTTCCCAACAGCTTTGGTGAAAGAGATCATGGACAAAGCCGCCTCTGAGAACCGGAACCTTCTCAACAAGTGAGGCATGTCCCGCAAAAGGAAATCCTCTCAGGAAGAAGGCCTCAGCCTAAGAGGAAATCCTCCAAACCACGACCCCAGCAGCGTCAACCCAAACACCAGTTTCCGGCTCCCGCTACTCCCCAAGTGGTTGCACAACCACAACAAACCTTTCAGTTGGTCCCCCAGCCGGTGGTGTCCCAATTACCCGTCTTCACCCCTGCCTATGAACGACCATCCACTACCTTTCGTCCCAGAGGTAGAGACTCCGGCAGAGACTCCTCTCGCCGCCCCTCCAGGGGCAGAGGAGGAAGGGGAGCTAGCGACCGAGGTGGCAAACCCTCGGGAAACCAGAAGCAATGAAGTGCTTCCGGTGGGAGGAAGACTCCGCCACTTTCAGGATCGTTGGACCTTCGATCTTTGGGCACACAGCATCATCAAGAAGGGACTAGGTTGGAGCTGGACGCAACCACTGCCAACCTTCAACCAATTCTTCCAGCCTTCAACCCCCATCTTGGAAGAATATGTCCTAGAACTCTTGAACAAGAAGGTGATCAAGAGGGTAAAGTCCACCAGGTTCCAAAGAAGACTATTTTGTGTTCCCAAGAAGGACTCAGACAAACTCAGAGTCATTCTCGACTTATCACCCCCTCAACAAGTTCATTGCGAACAACAAATTCAAGATGCTGACCCTTCAACAAATAAGAGCCCTACTGCCTCACAAGGCCTACACGGTCTCAATAGACCTGGCGGACGCCTACTGGCACATCCCAATGAACCACCATGCTTCCTCCTACCTAGGATTCCGGCTCCAAAGAAGAAGCTACGCCTTCAGAGCCATGCCCTTCGGGCTCAACGTGGCTCCAAGAATCTTCACCAAGCTAGCAGATACAATCGTCCACCAGCTGCGCCTTCAGGGCGTCCAAGTGATGGTCTACCTCGACGACTGGCTGGTCTGGTCGACTTCTCCAGAAGAATGTTTGAGAGCTTGCAGCAAAGTGACCCAGTTCCTGGAACATCTGGTTTTCAAAATAAACACCAAGAAGTCTCGCCTCGCTCCAGCTCAGAAGTTCCAATGGTTAGGAATCCATTGGGATCTTCAGTCACACCGCCTTTCCATCCCGCTGAAGAAAAGGAAAGAAATAGCCGTGTCTGTCAGAAGACTTCTCAAATCCAAACGGATCTCAAGACGACAGCAGGAGCAAGTATTCGGCTCCCTACAGTTCGCCTCGGTGATAAACCCAGTGCTACGAGCACAGCTAAAGGATGCCTCAGGAGTCTGGAGACGAAACGCATCCATCGCTCGAAGAGATCTCAAGAGACCCCTACCGAAGAGGCTTCGCTCCCTTTTAAGACCATGGTCAGAAGCAAGGACCTTGAAAAGATCCATCCCTCTCCAACCTCCGCCTCCATCGATCAACATCCACACGGAAGCTTCTCTGGAGGGTTGGGGAGGTCACTCCCATCAACGGCAAGTTTTAGGAACATGGTCTCCCCTATTCAAGACGTTTCACATCAACATCTTGGAGGCCATGGCGGTTCTTCTCACCCTGAAGTAATTATCACCGCGTCCCTTGATACACATCCGTCTAACTCTGGACAGCTCGGTAGTAGTCAGATGTCTCAACCGTCAGGGCTCAAGATCGCCCCACATAAACCAGGTGCTATTACCCATCTTCCGCCTAGCGGACAGGAAGAAATGGCACCTATCTGCAGTTCACCTACAAGGATTCCACAACGTGACGGCGGACGCTCTATCAAGGACAAGCCCCATAGAGTCGGAATGGTCCCTAGAGGCAAAATCATTCTCCTTCATCTCTCGTCAAGTCCCGGAACTACAGATCGACCTCTTCGCGACGAGCGACAACAAGCAACTTCCTCGATATGTGGGCCCTTACGAGGACCCCAAAGCGGAAGCAGTGGACGCCATGTCCCTGGACTGGAACAGATGGTCCAAGATTTACCTGTTTCCTCCACCCAACCTTCTGCTGAAAGTCCTCTCCAAACTGAGAACCTTCAAAGGGACAGCAGCCCTAGTGGCTCCCAAGTGGCCCTGGAGCAACTGGTTCCCCCTAGTCCTGGAGCTACAGCTCAAGCTGATCCCCCTGCCAGGCCCAGTTCTCTCCCAACAGGTGCAGAAGTCGACTGTCTTCGCTTCATCAAAGAAAGTCAAAGACCTTCATTTCATGATTTTCTCTGCCTAGCCGTGAAGAAAAGGTTTGGGATCTCGAAGAAAAGTTTAGACTTCCTAGAGGAATACAAAACAAAGTCTACCAGAAGGCAATATGAATCATCCTGGAAGAAGTGGGTATTCTTCGTCAAGGCGAAAAACCCTACGGAAATCTCTATAGATTTCTGCATGTCCTTCTTTATTCACCTTCATGGACAAGGCTTAGCAGCCAATACGATTTCCAACTGCAAATCGGCCTTGACTATACCACTCCTATAAGCCTTCCAAATAGATTTATCCAGTGAAATCTTCAATAAACTCCCGAAGGCGTGCGCTAGACTCCGTCCAGCACCTCCACCGAGACCCATCACCTGGTCCCTGGATAAGGTGCTCCATTTTGCCTCTAACCTGGACAACGAATCTTGCCCTCTGAAAGACTTGACTCAAAAAGTAATGTTCCTTTTTGCTCTCGCCTCGGGAGCCCGAGTCAGTGAAATAGTGGCATTATCAAGAGAAGAGGGCCAGATACAGTTCGCCAACACGGGGGAACTTACCCTCTTCCCCGACCCCACGTTTCTCGCTAAAAATGAACTTCCATCAAAAGATGGGGCCCTTGGAGAATCTGCCCCCTGAAGGAAGATCTGTCTTTATGCCCAGCGGAGAGCCTTAAGGTCTATCTTCAAAGGACTTCAGATTTTGGCGGAGGACAACTCTTTAAAGGAGAAACTTCGGGTAGTGACCTGTCACTAAAACAACTAAGAGCGAAAATCACCTACTTTATTCGCAGAGCGGATCCTGACAGTACACCCGCAGATCATGATCCTAGGAAAGTCGCCTCTTCCCTGAACTTTTTCCAAGGAATGGATTTTGAAAGCCTCCAATCCTTCACAGGCTGGAGGTCACCCAGAGTATTCTTCAAACACTATGCGAAGCAGGTGCACGAAATAAAACGATTCGTGGTAGCAGCAGGTAGTGTGATGAAACCGGCTGTTTAGTGCTGCGTAGAACAGTGATTTTTTTCGGGACTTTAACTCAAACGGGTGCCTGTGTTGAGCCTAGTGCGATACATAGTGATTTCAAAGGACACTTAGTGTCACTAATAGACTGCTTTTCATCAAGGTGAAGTGACATAGATTCTTACACGTGTGCCACATGTTCTTGGACATGAAGTGTATAATGATTTTAAAGAATAGCGTTCCCCCGTGAACTTGTGCTTAAAGGCAAAATATTTCCCTTTCAGATTCCACATCACCGTCTTACTGAAAATCTAAGTCTATTATCCAATATTATTATTGAAAATAATTTTCCATATTTCCATGCAATTTTCAAATAAAATAATTATTTCATTTACCATACGCGTCTGATTTCGCTCCTATCTTTCATATGAAAATAAATTGCTGTTATTGTTTTATTTGCTCCTATTTCTATGGTTAATCATAATTAATATACCTACTACCTAATGTACACTCACCTAATGGTATAAATTTGTTCCTACACAAATATTTAACCTTCTGATCTGTCTTCGAGACCGGCACGATCTCTTCATCCAGGTGAGTCTATCTTCGTCAGGTTACTTAGAGATGTTCCTCTTGTCCAATTAGGACTTCCCTGCCAGGGGGGCTGGAAGCCAGGTCATTGTAAGGCCACTGGTAATGACATTTAACGGAGATGTCACGGTCTCTTCGGTCACCAGACCGCAGGAATATTCGTCGAAGTAGAAGGCACTTGAAATGGAAAAAATCCACGCTACATTAATTCTTTAGTACACTTCCATCGGGACGACATGGCTTGAGCCCAAAAAACGGATTTTGAGCGAAGCGAAAAATCTATTTTTGTGTGAGATGGCCATGTCGACCTGATGGACCCGCCCGACTGTTCCAGTTCAGCCTGCCAGGCCCTTCCCTGCTATACTGTATCACGGAAGCCGTTAGAAAGCTGGACTTCAGAATGAGGACGGACGTGACGTCACACAGTATGGCGGACTGTTTGTTTACGTTGCGAGTACCGTAACAGTAACGAAGGAGTAAAGAAGGAGGGTAACTTTGGAGCGGCTCCTCAGTTACCTCGCCACCTTTCCCCCTCGAAGCGTAAACGCTATGTGGGGTGCAGATAGCCATGTGGCGTGTTAATGCATGCGTCCCCTGTTGATATACGATATCCTAGAGGGAAACCCTTATGGTACTCACACCAGAAGTTAGAATTCTGTGAAACCTTTAGTTTAATTCTCTGGGAATATCTACTGTAGTCATATATACCCTAAGGAAGCTACTGAAGGAACCTTCCATCAGGACGACATGGCCATCTCACCCAAAAATAGATTTTTCGCTTCGCTCAAAATCCGTTTTATAGTGACTTTTTTTTTTTTGCTTTCCTGCCTGCTACCTCTCTACCATGAATTCCCACATGAGGTAATCAAATAGGAATAAAATTTGTTGTGCCAATATAAAATGTAAGAGTTGTGGAGAATTGTTTTTTATTTAAATGTTTGAGAAGGACTTAGTTAGTCCAGGAAAGTCTCCCTACATCAGTTACCTAAAGATCAACAGGGGAGGATAATGAGCACTTACACTCAGGGCACAAACACCCTGCTGATAACTTTACTGATTCAGTTCCCTAACCATCACTCTTAAATATTAAAGGGGGAAATTTTACTCTGTCAGAGGCCGGAGAACTCCACACGTAAAAATAAAAGTAAGGTATTGGCCTACTCTTGCTTTGTCAGGTCTATAGTCATCTTCACTCCTAGGCTCTGTTTCGACTCCGTCTCAGTGACCCCAGTGAGATGCTGGACAGGAATCTTACGTTAAGTAATTAGAGACAATAACAAAAATGGGAGCAGTGATGTAAAGTAAAGTTATGTTTAAAGATATGGATCTTTACCTTCGAAGCAGATATTCAATAATAAGTCGCTCGCTAACGCAATCTTTTTCAAGTTACTTACTCCTTTTAAAATATCGGGTATATTGTCCCGAGATTAAATACTGTATTCATAATAGTCAAAATGAAATAAATGGAGGAGTACAAATACGAAGGAAGTTTAATTAACCTAATATTGATTTATTTTACAAATCTATATCCAAAGAAATGGACATTTTAACAAATACAAAATTCAAGAAAGGAAATGCAAATTAAAATATATGATTTGATTAGACTCATGGTCTTCTGCAATAATGGATAATTGAGATTGGGTTGGACACGTGGCCCATGTGACCCAGAGACTTTGCTAGTCTCAAAAGCAAAAAATTATATCGAAAAAATATATACATACAATCCCACCGCACACAGTCCGAAATATGTAATAGCCAGATAACCTACTCAAGTTAAAATAAGTGGCCACTTTTCTCTACCTGCACTCCTTGGAAGACAGTCCTTGTAAGACAGTCCTGGTCCTAAAATGCCTGTTGACCAGATCGTTGCACTCTTGACTGGCTCACCCCAAGAATCTTCACTTTGGCACTAATGGTTTACCAGGCTCTTCTTCTATCTCTCCGACCAGCTGGACTCCTCTGTGAGTAGAGTTTTGGGAATGGGGAGGGGGGTGGGTGTGAGCCAGATATCTGTCCAGTGTTGCCAAACCCCCGGTTTACCCGCCCAATTGGGCTACTTTTGAACACCTTGCCGCGAGTTATAAAAGGGTACCGCTACTTGCCTGAAATTGGGCTACTCCAGAAGAAATAAACCGTGGCGCCAAAAAATTGTTTAAAAGGTCTTTACAAATGCAATTTCTTTTATAATGATTTCAAAGTGAAAATGTAGATCGATTGTTCTATTTCTAATTTCAATAGTTCACAGACAGTTTAAACCATCGTTGTAGATTGCTTGGACCTTCCAGGCCAGCCAGACGCGGGCTAAGGATTAAGATTTGGATAATTGGTTTCCCCACACCTGCCAGTCAAAACAAGATTATTCTTACAATTGGAGGAAATACATTCACTCCTCAAAGGTGTGGCACACCGACACGCTAAATCAGTTAATCTGCGGGAATTAACCCAGGTCAGATTCTTCACTCATAGCTTCTTTGTCCGCTGGAAGCATTTCCGACCTTTTTCTCCTTTTGAGAGAGAGAGAGAGAGAGAGAGAGAGAGATTGTGGTACATTGTACGGGCATTTTTGGGCTCAAGCCATGTCGTCCTGATGGAAGGTTCCTTCAGTAGCTTCCTTTGGATATATATAACTACTAAAATATTCCCAGAGAATTAAACTAAAGGTTTTCACAGAATTTTAACTTCTGGAGCGAGTATTCTAAGGCCCTTTAGAATATCGTATATCAACAGGGGACGCATGCATTAACACGTCACATAGCCATCTGCACCCCACCTAGCGTTTACGCTTCACGGGGGAGATGTGGCGAGGGAATGTGGGAGGTAACTGAGGTGCTGTTCCAAAGATACTCTCCCTTCGTCACTGTTACGATACTCGCAGCTGCGTGACGTCACGTCCGCCCGCTTCAATTTCCTTCTAGTAGTGATAACGCCCTTTGGTTTGATCCCTTTTATCGCTATATTTTGTGTGCATCCTTCAAGATGTCTCAGCCTTCTGCTTCGCCTTCTTCTGGAAAGTTGAGTACCAGGTTCTGTATTGTTTAAATAAGCTCTGGCCGACGAGTAACGATTTTTTTCGCTAAAATCTTGTGTTTTGTGGCCGAGCTGTGCCTTGCCTCGGGTCGCCATTTACGGCGCTTCTGTTCGCTTGCATGCATTATTTAGTTAGCCAGAACAGCCTTCCCCGACCTTTTAACTGAGATAAATCTTTAGTTATTTAGTCTTCATTATTAGGAATAAGTTATATTATGCCGATAGTGGTCCACGGCGATCTTGGTTAGCCGACCCCATACTAGCCTTTCAGCCTAGCATAGGCTACAGCCTAGTGTTCATGTTTGCTTCAACATGATATAATAAGTGTTCCTGGTGTTATGTTAATGAAGATATAGGCTTAGTTATCCAGCTAGCCTTCATGGCCTTATAACTAAATTTATCTTAAGTTATTTAATCTTCAATTTTAGGAATAGTTTATTTATGCCGTTGTGGTCAGTTGACCCCATACTAGCCTTTAAGCCTAGCATAGGCTGCAGCCTAGTTTTCATATTTACTTCTGCATATGAGTGTTCCTAGTGTTATTTTATGAAGATTTAAGCATTTTTAAACATATACAAGATTCCATGTTGCACATATTTTCGCCTTCGAGGAACCATACAAGGAACGGTGCCTGGTCCAACCAGGCCATACCTAACCCAACGCTGGGATCCTTGTATGCTTCCTTATCTCCCTTACCCCAATGTATCTCCCCCTGGATAGCCTTGCTTTTCCTAGCCCCTTACCCGAAACACTTCGAGTAGGTTAGGTTAGGTAGTTCTTCCCTCTTCCCTCCCATAGTGTATGGGGGGATTTCGGTCAGAACCCCAGAGTACTTATCGTTCATCCCAGTCCACCCCTAAGGAACATCTTTCCCCTGGGGTATCGACTGAGACTGAAGGTGGGGGTGGGCCTAGCCCTTCCCCCCTAGACTATTCTTGGTTGGGACTTGTCCCTTCCTCCTGTAGCCTAGTGATATGCATCCACAGCCTCACCTAATCTAGGAGGAGTTCTCCTGGTTTAGGTTAGGCCTTGGGGGTCTCTGTTTTTTTATAGTTTAGGACAGTACACCAGTTCTGTTCCTACTCTGAGCCTACCTACCCTAGGGTTGGAGAGCGCCTCTCTCCTACCTGGGTAGTATAGAAAACAGATTCCCCCACCCTCTGGGAGCTTTAGGGTCTCGATCCCTTCTGCTCCCTCACCCCCCCCCCACCCCACTCTATTCTTTGTGTCACCTTGCCTTCACACCCCTGTCCGCTGTCCTACAACTCCCCCTCAGGGAGAATGGTAGGTTAAGCTGCGCTCTCCTGCCTGGGTGGCTGCTCTGCTACACTTCCCCTCATAGTCGAACTATGGGGTTGTGTTACCGGCCACCCTTCCAGCAGGAGATCACCCCCCCCCCCCCCCCCATGTCTAAAGTGTTCCCTGATCCTCCCTTGGATTACCTTGGGCACCCAGCCATCTGCCGGCTCCCTGGCGTGGGATGATAGGGCCCCCCCCCATATCATGAGTACACTCCTTCCGGAGGAAAGCCGGTTGGGTATCGGTCTTACCCTTCCTCCTTCCCTCCTTCTCTTTCTCTCTCCTATCATGGTGCTGGTCCACTGCCACCCTGCCGCGGCCCCTGCCGGCGACTGCCGCCGGCACGTCAAGTAACTTCCTACTATATAGGACCTTCCTATCTCAGGTTTACCTAAGGCAACACCCTGCCGGCTGCCGGGGGCCACCGCCCCTTGCCGCCGCTAGTCGCCAGCACACCCGGTGACCTTCCTACTTCCGCCCTGCCGGTGACCGCCGCCGCTGCCGGTGACCGCCGCCGCTGCCGCCGCTGCCGCCGGCCTCTCAGACACCTTCCATCTTATGTACCCAGTTAGGTTCACCAATGCCACTCCGCCCTGCCGGCGACCTGCCGCCGTGCCGGCGGTCGCCCCTGTAAGTGGTTCCTACCTCTTTGCTACTCAGTTCATAGCCTTGACGGATTCACCCCATCGGACGAGGCCTCCGGCTCGCCGGCAACGTGCCACGGCTTCCAGGGACAAGCACCCTTTCCCCCCGGCTGCCGGCCCCGTGCCGACAGTCGACCTATAATCCATATAGCCAGACTGACCTTCTTTGCTGTCTCATACCCTGAAGACAGTGTCTGAGCTGTATGAATGTACCACACAATATTTCCAGCATACTCTGTGCTTCTCAGTGCAGTCTCTTACCGGGACCTTCCCAAATATTGAGGGGTTTATCCTATTTCCCCTCCTTTATCTAAGTTTTGAGCAATCTCAGACCTTCTCTACCCTGCAGACAATTCCTTTATAAGGAAGCCTAGTCTGGCTTCTCCATAGGGATACCATTCCCTCTCCTATAACCTCAAGTTCTAAGGAATTGCCAGCAGAAAAGGTCGCGGTACCTGGCTGGACGGGATTCACAAGTATGTGTCTTCCTACTTCTTTTCTAGCTCACCTATCCGGAGCTCACATAACACAATTCTATGTTTAAGAATAAATTTAAGGAATCTTAATTTAAGAGTAATGTAAATCATGACTCTATTTCCATGTATTCATGTTCTCTTTCTTTTACAGGAGGAGTATGTGAAATGTGAAAGCCCCTTCTGCTCGGTCCGCCGCCCAGACTTTCACGGGCATGGTGAGTGTCGGACTCATGCCCCCTGTACGGCAAAGAAGGGCAACCTTAAGTACTGGGATCCAGTCTCCTGCCCAGTCTGCAAAGGCCTCCTTGACGAGGGATTTGACAACCCCCCGTCCTTAGAAGCCAGGAACAATGCTCGAGAGAAACTGCGCAGGTGGGTGCGCGGTTTCCAGAGAAACGCTGCCGGACCGTATCTCCCCAACGAGACGATGAGGGCCATCCTTTTTCCGAAAGCGACGGAAGATTCTGTGGTCCCCCAGGATCATATCCCATTAGTTCAAGTGCCCGTTGAATAGGACATAGAGACTATGCTTAGCAATTGTAGTCTAGACAAGGTGGAGAACTGCGCAGGTGGGTGCACGGTTTCCAGAAAAACGCTGCCGGACCGTATCTCCCCAATGAGAGGATGAGGGTCCATCCTTTTTCCGAAAGCGACGGCAGATTCTGTGGTCCCCCAGGATCAGATCCCATTAGTTCAAGTGCCCGTTGAACAGGACATAGAGACTACACTTAGCAAGTGTAGTCTAGACGAGGTGGAGAAGATGTCGGACGTGTCCGACGACACCGAGAGGACCCTCATGGGCGAGGATCCGGAGGAAGAAGAGGATCAGGTGGAATACCCTGATTCGGAGAGCGAGGCCGCTCCTCCACCTCCGGCAGCTCCTGTAGTGACGAGGAGCCAGTCCCCTCTACCTCCGCCGCACCGCAGCCCATGCTGCCTGCCACCGAAGATGCCATCCGGGTATTGGTGGCCTTGATGGACGAAAGGCTTAGTAAGCATTCCGCCCAGATTACCAGTCATTTCTTGGAATTGAGGCAACCGAAGATGATCTCGGTTAAGGATCTTCCTTCCTGCTCGGAGTCTAACCCCTGTAGGTACGCTAAGCATATGCCAATCACAACTGGCAAAATATTCATAAACGACAAACTAGGGTCTATCCTCCTGGAAGAGTGGAATTCTTCCCGAACATCGAGGCTTACCCGGACTGTTACGTCCGACTTAAGACCAAACTGGTCTCCAAGGAGGAGACTGAGCCTAAGGAGGTGATCGTGTTTGATCACTCAAAGGCCCAAGCTTTACTGGCAGATTGCCTGAAGTGCCGCAGGCTTTACCATTTCGAAAATGCCGGCTTTAAGCAAGAAGCACCCATCCTTTCTTGCTCCCTCTTCCGCATCCTTCCCCTTTGTGGAAAAAGCCTTCCATGCGGTCATGAAGGCGGTGGAGGAAGGAAAACCCTGTCCTACCCTGGAGGAGTGTAGGCCCCTCTCCCTCGCCCTTCCCCCCGACGTCAAGTTCTGGAAAGATATCCAGTACACCTTCACGGTTGGGAAGCTGGACCCTGACGTAGCTGGACGTCAGTTCAACGAGGACCTCCCGAAACTGAATGACCACCTTCTTCGTCGGGAGCAAGAGACCAAGGAGAGACTGGCTGCCTCCCTGTCTGACCAGATTCAGCTTGAGGTCATGGCTGGGGACGTTAGGGTCCCAGACCTCTTTATGGTTCTGGCAAAAACCCACCTTGTGACTGTGATGAAGGACCTGTACAGCTTCATCAGGTCCCGAAGAACCTGCAGAGAGTTCGTGTTTGTGGGGCAGTGAAACACGAACCCTGGAAACTCATCTCCTCCAACATCTGGGGTTAACATCTCTTTCCCTCTAACTTGGTGAAAGAGATCGTCGACAAGGCCGCCTCTGAGAATCGGAACCTTCTCAACAAATGGGGCATGTCGCGAAAAAGGAAATCCTCCCAGGATGACGGCCCTCAGCCTAAGAGGAAATCTTCCAAATCCTCCAAACCAAGACCCCAGCAGCGTCAACAAAAACACCAGTTTCCGGCTCCCGCTACTCCCCAAGTGGTCTCTCAACCGCAACAGACCTTTCAGTTGGTCCCCCAACCGGTGGTGTCACAATCACCGGCCTTTACCCCTGCCTACGAGCGTCAGTCAACTACATTTCGTCCCAGAGGTAGAGGCTCAGGTAGAGAATCCTCGCGCCGCCCCTCCAGGGGCAGAGGAGGAAGGGGAGCTAGCGGCCGAGGTGGCAAGTCCCCGGGAAACCAGAAGCAATGAAGTGCTTCTGGTGGGAGGAAGACTCCGCCACTTTCAGGATCGCTGGACCTTCGATCCTTGGGCACACAGCATCATCAAGAAGGGACTAGGTTGGAGCTGGATGCAACCACATTCAACCTTCCACCAATTCTTCCAGCCATCAACCCCCCTCCTGGAAGAAAATGTCCTAGAACTCTTGAACAAGAAGGTGATCAAGAGAGTAAAGTCCACCAGGTTCCAGGGAAGACTGTTTTGTGTTCCCAAGAAGGACTCAGACAAACTCAGAGTCATTCTGGACTTGTCCCCCCTCAACAAGTTCATTGTGAACCACAAATTCAAGATGCTGACTCTTCAACAAATAAGAGCCCTACTGCCTCGCAAGGCCTACACGGTCTCAATAGACCTGGCGGACGCCTACTGGCACATCCCGAGAATCTTCACTAAGCTAGCAGACACGATCGTCCACCAGCTACGCCTTCAGGGCGTCCAAGTGATGGCCTACCTCGACGACTGGCTAGTCTGGTCGACTTCGCCAGAAAAGTGTTTGAAAGCTTGCAGCAAAGTAACCCAGTTCCTGGAACATCTGGGTTTCAACATAAACACCAAGAAGTCTCGCCTCGCTCCAGCTCAGAAGTTCCAATGGTTAGGAATCCATTGGGACCTTCAGTCACACCGCCTTTCCATTCCATTAAAGAAAAGGAAAGAAATAGCAGGGTCTGTCAGAAGACTTCACAAATCCAAACGGATCTCCAGACGACAGCAAGAGCGAGTTCTCGGCTCACTACAGTTCGCCTCAGTGACAAACCCAGTGCTATGAGCACAGCTAAAGGATGCATCAGGAGTCTGGAGACGAGGCCCCTACCAAACAGGCTTTGCTCCCTGCTCAGGCCGTGGTCAGAAGCAAGGACCTTGAAAAGATCCATCCCTCTCCAACCTCCACCTCCGTCGCTCAACATCCACACGGACGCTTCTCTGGAAGGTTGGGGAGGCTACTCCCACCAACGACAGGTTCAAGGAACATGGTCTCCCCTATTCAAGACATTTCACATCAACATCTTGGAGGCCATGGCGGTTCTTCTCACCCTGAAGAAATTAGCCCCGCGTCCTTCGATACACATCCGTCTAACTTTGGACAGCTCGGTGGTAGTCAGATGTCTCAATCATCAGGGCTCGAGATCGCCGCCACCTAAATCAGGTGTTACTACCCATCTTCCGCCTGGCGGACAAGAAGAAGTGGGACCTGTCTGCAGTTCACCTACAAGGATTCCGCAACGTGACGGCAGACGCTCTATCAAGGACAAACCCCATAGAGTTGGAATGGTCCCTAGACGCAAGATCATTCTCCTTCATCTCTCGTCAAGTCCCGGAACTACAGATCAACCTCTTCGCGATGAGCGACAACAAGCAACTTCCTCTATATGTGGCCCCTTACGAGGACCCCAAAGCGGAAGCAGTGGACGCCATGTCCCTGGACTGATCCCTCTGCCGAGCCCAGTTCTCTCCCAACAGGTGCAGAAGTCTACTGTCTTCGCTTCATCAAAGAAAGTCAAGGACCTTCATCTCATGATTTTCTCTCCCTAGCCTTCATCTCATGATTTTCTCTCCCTAGCCGTGAGGAAAAGGTTCGGGATCTCGAAGAAAAGCTTAGATTTCCTAGAGGAATATAAAACAAAGTCTACCAGAAGACAATATGAATCATCCTGGAAGAAATGGGTATCCTTCGTCAAGGCAGAAAATCCTACGGAAATCTCCATAGATTTTTGCTTGTCCTTCTTTATTCACCTTCATGGACAAGGCTTGGCAGCTAACACGATTTCCACTTGCAAATCAGCCTTGACCAGACCACTCCTATACGCCTTCCAAATAGATTTATCCAACGAGATCTTTAATAAACTTTCGAAGGCGTGTGCTAGACTCTGTCCAGCACCTCCACTGAGACCCATCACCTGGTCCCTGGATAAGGTGCTTCATTTTGCCTCTAGCCTGGACAATGATTCCTGTCCTCTGAAGGACTTGACTTAGAAAGTAATCTTCCTTTTTGCTCTTGCCTCGTGAGCCAGAGTCAGTGAAATAGTGGCCTTATCAAGAGAAGAGGGCCAGATACAGTTCGCCGACACGGGGGAACTTACCCTCTTCCCTGACCCCACGTTTCTCGCTAAAAATGAACTTCCCATCAAAAGATGGGGCCCTTGGAGAATCTGCCCCCTGAAGGAAGATGTCTCTCTATGCCCAGTGGAGAGTCTTAAGGTCTATCTTCGAAGAACTTCTGACCTCGGTGGAGGACAGCTTTTCAAAGGAGAAACGTCGGGCAGCGACCTGTCATTAAAACAACTCAGAGCGAAAATCACCTACTTCATTCGCAGAGCGGATCCTGACAGTACACCCGCAGGTCACGATCGCAGGAAAGTCGCCTCTTCCCTAAATTTCTTCCAATGAATGGACTTTGAAAGCCTCCGATCCTTCACAGGCTGGAAGTCCCCCAGAGTGTTTTTCAAACACTATTCGAAGCAGGTGCAAGAAGTTAAGAGATTCGTGGTGGCAGCAGGTAGTGTGATGAAACCTGCTGTTTAGTGCTGCGTAGGACAGTAAGTTTTCTCGGGACTTTAACTCAAACGGGTGCCTGTGTTGACCCTAGTGCGTTACATACTGATTTCAAGGGACACTTAGTGTCACTAATGGACTGTCCTTTGCCAAGGTGAAACGACATAGATTCATACACGTGTGCCACATGTTCTCGAACATGAAGTGTATCTTGACTTAAAAGACTGACGTTCCTTGGGAACTAGTGATTACAGAAATGATTGTTTCCCTTTCAGATTCTGCACCACCAGCCTTTACCATATCTATGTCTATTATTGTATTTTATTATTGTACATAAATTTTCATATTTCCATGCAAATTTCAAATAAAATGTTTATTTTATTTACAACATGCGTCTCTTTCGCTCCTAATTCTATATGAAAAAATATTGCTGTTCGCGTTTTACTGAACCTATTCTAAAGTTATTATGATTAGTATTCCTACTATCTCTTATGTACTCACCTAATGGTATAAATTTGTTCCTACACAAATACTTACCCTTCTGCTCTGTCTTGAGACCGACACAATTTCTTACCCAGGTGAGTCTTTCTTCGTCAGATTACTTCGAGATGTTCCTCTTGTCCTACTAGGACCTTCCTCGCCAGGGGTGTGTTACGCCAGGGCATTGTAAGGCCTCTAGTAGTGACATTAAACGGAGATGTCACGGTCTCTTGGTCACCAGACCACGGAATGTTTATTCGGAGTACCAGGCACTTAAATTGGAAACAAATCCACGATACATTAATTCTCTGGTACACTTCCATCAGGACGACATGGCTTGAGCCCAAAAAACGGATTTTGAGCGAAGCGAAAAATCTATTTTTGGGTGAGATGGCCATGTCGTCCTGATGGACCCGCCCAACTGTTCCAGTTCAGCCTACTAGGCCCCTCCCTGCTGTACTGTATCGCGGAGGCTGGTAGTGAGCTAGAACGGAATTGAAGCGGGCGGACGTGACGTCACGCAGCTGCGAGTATCGTAACAGTGACGAAGGGAGAGTATCTTTGGAATGGCACCTCAGTTACCAGATCAGATCAGATTCAGGTTGAGGCTTTGCCTTTGCAACGGCGCCTCTGTGTCTTTTAGTTTTGTGTGTTCCTTATTTTCACTAGTTTTTCTCTTTTCATCCACATTTGTTGTAGTACTCTTTTCTTATTTTCAATATTTTCTTCACAAAAAAGGAATTTTCCAATTGTTTGTGCACTATCTTCTTCGTATGGTTGTTGGAGCTCAATTGCTTTTATTCTTATATCACTAAACTGTGGACAATATAACATAAAGTGGTTAGCATTTTCTTCTACATCACAGAATACACAGTTTATATTTCCATCTTGGTGTCTGTTTTTTATATTCAAGCCCAGTGAGTTTGTCCTTGCTCTGAATAATAAAATTGACGAAAATGTGTTGTCATACACTTCCTCCTCCTTGATTTCACTTTTCCAGTTTTTATACAAAATTAGACTCCCCTTGCACTCCATTTCACTCTTCCATTTGCTTGTGTCCCATTCTCTTGTTCTCTTCTTTATGTGCTCTTTCGTACATCTTTTGACTTCTGTCAACGCCATCCCACATTCCTCAGCATACTTCTTCACACGCATCCACCACTTCCTCTCTTTTTCTTCCATATCATTGACTATTGCTGTTAGTAAGTCCTTTTCTCCCTTATAAATGCTATTAAGGTACCTCAGCTTTCCATCCATTACCCTTGTTTTCATAGCAGATGCTCCTACATCCCCTCTCAAGGCTACAATTGCTGTATTCTTTACACCCCCTAACATCCTTCTATACACTCCATTCTCTATTATCTGCAATTTTTCTATTTCCGTTTCCGTTAAGTTAATTGCATTTGTTCCATATAATATAGAAGGTAGTGCTACACTTTTCCAGTATGTTTTCCCTATCAGTATCTTATTACAACTTTTTTTTATGATCGAATATGTAAGATTAGCTAGCTTTTGCGCCTTAACTATCATTTCACTTTTCTGTGTTTTGAACATATTCCTACTATCATCTACCTTGATACCTAGGTATTTAATATTGCTTACTACTCTTATTCCCTCTATATTATCTGGTTCCTCCTTCATATTATATATAAGTAGGCTACTTTTGTCTCTATTTATGTCTAAACCACACTGCTTTCCTATATCTATCACTTTCCTTATGTTCAATTCAGCATCCTCTATAATCTCAGCAAGCACTAGGACATCATCAGCAAAAAATAATACTACTAGCTTTATAATATCATTTTTAAAACCATTACCTTCCTTTTCTACTTGTTTTATAATTTGATAAGTAATTAATTTGAATAATGTTGTAGAGTCAGTAGAGCCTTGCTTTATTCCACTACTTACGCTCAATTTTTGTTCTACTCTTTCCCCGATGTCTAACGTACTCGAGTCTCCCACATATACTTCTGCTATAGAGTTAATTATGCTAGTATGTACTTTATATTGCTTTAATGTTTCTATCAGCGCTTACCTTTTTATGGAATTGAAAGCTTTTTTGAAACCTAAAGAGGCAACTATAAGTTTTTTCTTATATTTAAAAGATTTTTCGACCATGTACTGTAAGATGAGTATATTATCCTCAATCCTTCCTCCCTCTGTAAATCCCGCTTGACTATCCTCTATGGCATTATTGCTTTTTAAATGTCCTTCTATTTCATCTTTGATAAAATTCCTTTGCTGTTGGTTTGTTTTTCTTTTTTAACATTTTTGTTCTGGATTCTTTCCAGCTTTTGGGTTTTTCTTTGCTGGCTAGTTCCTTTTTGTAGCAGTTCACTAGCGTATTCTTACATATATCACTTATCATCATTGCTTTGTAATAGTCTGGCTTTAGTCCATCTGGCCCAGCTGCTTTACCTTTCTTTAGGCATTTTAGGCATTTTTCTAATTTTCGTAGGTCCAAATTGGACTTGCTAGCAAATAAATACCATAGTAAAAACCATTAATAAATAATGATAATAAAATTGGTCATAAAGCGTAAGGGATATAACCTAGATGACAGAGTACCAGATGGGCAAAATTAACTTGAAAAACTACCGAAGCGAACAATACCCAAAATGGCTGCCGATACCGAGGCAGGCCAACCGCTTCCAAAACTAAAATCCACAATACTGGAAAAAGAACAAATGCCCGGTACTGAAATAAACTGTCAAAACAAACTATGGTACTTAACATTGGTAAAGGTGAAGTAGCAACGTCAGTCATGTTGAATTAACGACAATCACTTGCGAAAAACACTGAGCAAAACACTTATCGACTTTGCGGGCAAGTCCAAAACAGAAGGATGACCTAGAGAGCGCGAGTAGTAGGTGTCGGTGGGGTAGCCCAACTGTATTCTCTAGGGCCTGTCACGGCCCTCCCCTTTGATGAAGGGATTATCTAAATGGAAGACAGCCTGTGAATAGTGGTTTTCACACGCCCTTGTTAAATACACGACACCCACAAGGTGATCGCGCGAGGGTAGTAACCTCTGCATTCCATGCTTTTATCTTTCTCTAGTATATTTGGAAGATTTATATTAGAAAAGTGTAAAGAAGGACCCTTTTCACCGGCCATCACAGATTGACCCAGAAATAGATTTTTCTTTCGTCAAAATCCTTTTATTCATTTCAGCGGCAGGCATGGGTTTAATTTTTCCTTTAACATTTAGTACAGCATCGTAATACTCCCTTAGATGTTCTGGTATACTATATTCATTTACTACTATAATGTCGTTTTCTCTTCTCAAATTATCCAGGTATTCACTCTCCTTCTCCTCATTCCAGATCTCTGTTATTCTATTTTCATGTGTATTGTAGACTGTTTTCCAAAATTTTACTAATTCTTCTTTAGCCTCTTCATCTGATAGTTTATTTCCTCTATCTCCATATAATTGTATTGCCTCGCTTTTTATTTCTTTGCTATTTCTTAATATATTTTCCCATAGTTTATTGTTTTTATCAGCTCTTATCTCCCTGCTCTTCTTTTTATCATATAACGTTATGCTATCTTTCACCAGAATAGTACATGTACCATAATTAGGGTATACATGGCAACCTTGCATACAATATCTATCAGTTTTTTTTTTAAATGGTTAAAGAATGATGAAACTGTTAATTTGTAAATGACCAAGCAATCAAACGTGTCACAGATGCGACCAACATATCCAAAACGACTTTGTTTCAGATTTGCAAGGAAAATTGATTGAAAGTTATTAAGCATACTGATAACATTATAAAGGAAGACATGAAAAATGACGGCTGTATTAGCTAATTCATTGAATATTTTGTGATAGAACTAACTTCATGGGACGAAGAGTCACCATAACCTCGTTTGCTAACTGAACCTTTGTTGTAAAAACTTTTTTTTTCCATTAACTGAATAAATTAAAAAACAATACAATCACCAATGTAAATATACTATATAAACCTAATTAATTAAATCCTTTTATGATCATGTTGAATGAAAAACAAATCTCTTTTAATTTGCTCAATTTAATTTTGTTAAATAGTATTTAATTTTGCAAAAAAAAAAAAATATGTGGCTTTATTTTCTGTATTTTGAATTAAAATTATATAAATTTTTCGTTATCATACTCTTCTACAAAAGCTTAGTTGATTGATTTTGATCCCCGCCCCCCTAATTTATTTCTATAGAATATCATATCAATAGTTTCTGGGCTCAACCTGTGCCGGCCAGTGAAATGCTCCTTTAGCACCATTTCTAAGGTAAATAACTGCTATAATATTACCAGAGAAAAAAATGCATAGGAATGCTAGGTTGAACTAGCTCGCTCACCTATTGGTGTCGGTATAAACTGGGGCGTAATATAATCAGAGGTCTCGCACCATTTAGACATTTCCTCTTCAGAATCCCTCAATAGGGAGGTGCCGTTCAACAACTGCCGCACAGGCCAGTACTACCAACTCTACCCATGCTTGCCCAACACTCCTTTCATAGCACCCGATACGCGTTCATCTTTGTTGTGTTTGACTCAGTGTTTTTTGGTAATTTCTCCCTTTCTACGCATCGATGTCGGAATCCCAAGTTACTCCATCGAAGTTAAGTACTATATCCATGAGTTTTAAGCGTGAATGGGCAGTGTAGCCTTTGTTTTATTAATTCAGAGTGATTTATTCTTAACCGTTCGTGGTTCCCCGGCTCGCTGCCCCTTCTCGCTAGTTTGTTCGTTATTTACTTTCGTCATTGTTATTCGTTCGAACTTTTTGGAGATTTTTACCTTTACACCGATTATATGCTTACAACTTTAGCGTATCATTATTATTATAAGCTATGGTATCAGTGTTACGTATCAGTTAAGGCTTTCAGTTATGTTGGTATGCTTGCCTTGTGCATGTTAGTGGATAGCGTTCCCTCGGGGAACTGTTTTGCTATTTTATTCTTAGGAGCATTTCACTGACTTATTTACGTTCCACATAGTTTTACGTTTTGGTTCGAGTGGGACTCTCGCGTAGCCCTTTTATTTTGTGTTACTGTTCGGTATCTACCCGCTTCAGTAGTAAGGTTGGTATCCCTGTTTTCCATCTTCCGAGATGACGTCATGCTTCCTTCCTTGCCGCTCGCTTGCGTCCCTCTCTCGCCATATTAATTTTGCATGCCTAGCCTTTTACGTGATTACGCTTTTATTAATTATTAAGTATATATAGCAGTTACATATTGATTATTATTGTCACACTCCATTATGATCATATTTTTGGGATTTTACCATGTTTGTGTTGAGGGGATCTCCAGTTGGTAGCCCTGTCTACCACCACCTGTTCACGTGATTCCCCTGTACCCCTCCACCCCTCCCAGAGCGCATCTCTCCTCTTGTTCAATGGTTGTTGGTTATGACAATACGGGCCAAGTATGCTTGTTCCTCAGTCTTCCCTCATCATTCCGACATATTGAGGATCGAGATTATCTCACGGGGTACTACATAGTCTCATTCATCCCGGGCGGTTCTCGTCTCCCCCCTCCCGTCGTCTCGATTGGCCATCAGTCGGGGGAGGGGGAAGGCCGGGACCGCCGGGGACTATATCACGTGCCCTATCCATGAGATTGGGCAGTATACCTAATGCTTTCTCGGTATGGCTTTTGATTTTAGCTTAAATGGAATTAAGAATGAGACCTTATCTATATTTTAGGAGTGTCCCCATCATACGGTACCTCCTGCCATTATCGTTCGTAGTAGGACCTATTATTAACCTACAATTATAGCATTCTACATGAATCATTACCTTCATCCCGGTACGTCCGGTAGTCTCGTTGGTGGATCCCTTGGCTCCTCCAGCATTCTCCCACCGTTACCCTCCCGTCATCAGACATTGTGGCCTCCGGGCTTACAATTCTGCCGGATCTGATGACACTGACAGAGATTATGATTCCTACACTCCCTACGGGAGCCCTATACTCTCACGGACGTTAATGTATAAGATCATAATAATCGGAGTTCTTTATTATATGTATTTCAAGGATGTAACTTTAAGTTTACTCTAAGTTTACTTTAAGTTTACTTTAAGTATTTCTATTCCCGGTCCCCGGGACTGTTATTTAATATTATTCAATCCCTTATTTATACATCCTTTTCTCATCCCTGGCTCTTCCGGGTTCCTCTTGGAATAGTCTAAGGTTCTCTGCATGTTTAGTCTAAGACTATGCATTTTGCTTTAATTTCAAGGTCCGGACCCTCCGGGGTCCCTTCTAGAGATCTTAATTAGGTGTTCATAGACTATTCCTTTTAAGGTGGTCCGCTGTCAGATGACAGCCTGCGCGGCCGTCCTTCAACAGCCCTGCGGACATGAGGTCTGTAGATCTCACGCCAACTGCGGTGTCCAAATGGATGACCTTATAGTTTGGCACCCCAACAACTGCCTTGTCTGTTACGACCTTGTCACCACCCTCTCTTCGGAATCAGCGAGTCCTCTATAGGTCATTTTTCTACTTGCATTCATCTTGCTTTATATAATGAACCTTTGGTTATCATTTCTCTCGAGCTCCGTCTCCCGGGTTTGCTAACCATATCCCTGCTCTTTCAGAGTTCTCAAGCAGCTAAGACCACAGCAAGAGCCACCTTGAAAGTTTGGGTAGGCAGCTTCGCCTGTAACGTCAAGGCCAAGCAGCCTTACGTTCTTTCTGAAGAATACTGCAACCTGATTTATCCCAACGCGAAATCTTCTGCAGCAGTGCCTAAAGAAGTGGCAGCCCCTATTATTTCCGACATTGCAGCAACCCTTGGCCTTGCTCTTGATCAGGATACTGACCCCGGTGATGACCCCGACCCCATAGAGGACAATGTTGCAGCTCTAAATTTCGACTTAGAACCTATGGTTTTAGACGAACCGGAGCCAGGTAAGGAGGTAGGTGAGGCAGGTGGGTCCGGCACTAAGATCCCTCTTCTTAGCCCCTCTTTTTCTTCGTCATCTAATACTTCTTCCTTTCTAGGTTTTGATGCGAACCGTGAATCTATCCCAAGATCACACCCGGTTCCTCCCAAGGTTAAGTCTCAGAAGAGACCCTTAGTTAGGACTCGCAAGAATCCTAAACTACCCAAAACGACCAAGTCAAAAAAGGCTTCCCTCCCCGGAGCCCCAAGTGGCTCAGCTAGCACCTCCTCTACTTCTCAGGACCCGGGAGTGCAGCCAACTTCCTCAGTTGCCCCGGCAAACTTCGACCCGGTGGCTCTCACTAATATGATGACTCAGATTAGCACGATGCTATCTGCCGTTACCAACAGACAGACTGGACACTTTAGAAGGAGGACTGCCTCAACAACAGCAGTTCCTCATCCCGGACGCCTCAAAACTCCCGCCTTTCACTAAAAATAACCCGTGGAAAATGGCGCTCCACTCCCCTTTCACTGACGGGATGTTGACTATTGAAGGCTTCGGAACCCGGCCCATCGAAGACTTTGAGTTCTTCCCTCCCGGCCTTCAATTCCCCTTCCCCGGCTTCGCCCGGCTGACAGAAGAAGCTCTTGTCCGGCTAGATAAGGTCCCTAAGGAGACCATTATCTAACCAAAAGAACAGGCTCAGTCTGTTTGGGTTAGAACCCTGAACGAGTGGGGTAGCACGAACACCATGCTAACTCCCCACAAGAGCACTTACACTATGTTTCTTGTGGACGAGCAAACCCCTACTCCTTGCGTCACCAAAATGGTGGACTTAGCTCTTCAGGCAGTGGCCGAAGACAAACCTTTGCCCCATCTTCGGGAGACAGACCCTACATCTCTTCTGCTCCCATCGGATAACGAATGTTGGCTTAACATCCAGTCAACCCTTACCTCTGGCAAATTATCCGCTGATTGTGTGTCAACGCAATTTAGCGAACGTCTTCCAAGACTTCCCGAAACCTTAATTCGACTCGAGTTCGAGTCCCGGTCTAGATTTGGCAGGAGCCTAAACATCGCGATGATGTCAGAGATGCTTTCCCTCAACTTTGAGGAGGAACACGTCTTTAAGGTCTTGACAAAGGCCACCTTACAATCCTTGTTATCGGATTGCTATGACTTCTTGGTAGCCAAAAGACGTTGCCGTAGGCATATTTTGTCAGAGGCTACTATCCGCCATGAGCCTAATAAGCTCATTAAAGCCTCCGCTTGGGATTCGGACCTGTTCCCGGAGGACATGGTCAATTCGGTGTTGAGCGAAGCTGCCAGGGTTAACCAGAGCCTCAAGGTCCGTTGGGGTCTCACTCCCAAACGGAAATTCGAACAGTCAAACGTTCAATCCCGGGGCAGGAAAAAGCTACGTCCTTATAGTTCTGCACAGTTCCGCCAGCAGAATAGCAGTTCTCCCCAGTTCCGCCAACCTCTCCAGGTAGTCCAACCGATCCCGGTTGCTCAGACTATCCAACCCTCCACCTCCAAACCTCAGCCCCAAGAGGAATATGTTCTCATCCCTAAAAGCCAGATGGCTTCAAGTACGTTCACCTCACCGGCTTACAACCCTACCTATGAGTTCCGGGGTGCCTCTCAAGGATACCAGCGAGGCAGGGGCCATGGATCAAGAGGTTCCTTTCAGAACAGAGGCATGGGGAGATATTTCTCCCGTGGAAAGGGATCACGCGGAGGCCGTGGTGGAAAATCCTCCAACTACTGAGAATCTTCAGGTAGGAGGGAGACTTTATGCATTCAGGAGTCGCTGGAGGTTCAGTCCTTGGGCCTTCAGCATAATTTCCAAGGGCATGGGGTGGAGTTGGATAAAAGAGCCTCCTCCACCGACCAAATTCCACCAACTCCCGACACCGGATCTGACTCTGTTTACCCAAGATCTATTGCAGAACAACGCAATCAAAGAAACAAAGCATCTGAAGTTTCAAGGTCGCTTATTCAGCGTCCCGAAGAAAGACTCAGACAACCGAAGAGTCATCCTAGATCTTTCCCGGCTAAACTTGTTCATTCAATGCGACAAGTTTCACATGCTTACCGTCTCGCAGGTACGGACCTTACTTCCCCGTGGGGCCGTCACCACCTCCATCGATCTTACAGATGCTTACTATCACGTTCCAATAGCGAGACATTTCCGCCCATTCCTAGGATTCAGACTAGGCAACAAGGCTTACACGTTCAAAGTGATGCCTTTCGGGGTCAACATCGCGCCCAGAATTTTCACGAAACTGGCGGAATCAGTAATTCAAGAACTTCGAACCCAAGGGGTCCAAGTCGTCACATATCTGGACGACTGGCTCATCTGGTCAGACAACGTCAAGGATTGTCTCAGAGCGACAAACAAAGTGATTCAGTATCTTCAGTCTCTGGGATTCCAAATCAATTTCAAAAAGTCCCGCCTAACTCCGGAAACCAAGTTTCAGTGGCTGGGATTACAGTGGGACCTACGCTCTCACACCCTATGTCCTCCCAGATCCAAGAGAATAGAGATTGCGAAGAATGCCAAACGCTTTCTCAGGGAAAAGATAACATCCAGAAGGAACCAAGAAAAAATCCTAGGATCCCTACAATTCGCTTCAGTGACAGACCTTCTACTGAAAGCGAAACTGAAGGACATAAACCGGGTTTGGCGCTCCAGAGCGAACAACAAATTTCGAGACAAGAAAACCCGTCTTCCTCCCATTCTTCGGAAGAGGCTTCTTCCATGGACAACCACCAAGAGCCTATCGAAATCAGTTCCGTTACAGTACCCTCCTCCAAAGATAGTCATCCACACGGATGCCTCCCTATCAGGTTGGGGAGGTTATTCCCAACACAGGAAGGTTCAGGGCCTTTGGTCCACAATGTTCCAACAGTTCCATATAAATGTCCTAGAAGCCATGGCGGTCTTACTAACTTTAAAACGTCTTTCCCCGGCCAAGAAGCAACACCTGAGACTAGTTCTCAACAACGAAGTCATAGTCTGTTGCCTAAACAGAGGAGGCTCCAAGTCAAGCACCATCAACCATGTGATGGTAGCGATCTTTTCCCTAGCAGCCTCAAACCAATGGCACCTATCAGCTGTCCATCTGGCTGGAGTTCGGAACGTTGTGGCAGACGCACTCTCAAGGACGACCCCGTTGGAGTCAGAATGGTCACTAGATCGAAAATCGTTTCGGTGGATCCTCTCCCAGGTCCCGGACCTCCAGGTAGATCTCTTCGCGACGGAGTCCAACCACAAACTATAATGTTATGTGGCTCCCAACCTGGACCCTCGGGCTTACGCCATAGATGCCATGTCTCAGAACTGGAACACCTGGGAAAGGATTTATCTTTTCCCACCGGTGAACCTATTAATGAAGTCGCTGGACAAACTTCGAACCTTCAAAGGTCAAGTAGCCCTGGTAGCCCCCAATTGGCCCAAGAGCAATTGGTTTCCTCTTTTACTGGAACTGAGTCTCCGCCCTCGCCAGATTCCCAACCCGACTTTGACTCAAATAGTACAAACGCGCACTGTGTTTGCTTCCTCAAACATTCAGAACGCCCTAACTTTATGGACTTCATGAAGTTTGCGGCTTAAAAAGGGGCTAACATAGATCCCCAGAATACTTTATTCTTAGAATCAGATAAGAGAGACTCCACTCTTCGTCAATATGACTCAGCAGTCAAAAAACTAGCAAAGTTTTTGAAGGATTCTAATGTTGTCTTTATGACATTAAACCTAACGGTTATCTTTTTCAGAACCTTGTTTGAGTCAGGTTTGGCAGCTAACACTATTACTACCATCAAGTCTGCCTTGAAGAAAATTTTCCTGGTCGGGTTTAATATAGATCTAACAGACTCATTGCTAGCTTCAATTCCAAGAGCCTGTGCCAGACTGAAACCATCCATTCGTCCTAGCTCGGTTTCCTGGTTTCTCAATGATGTTCTTAAACTGGCGTCAGAAACCATCAACGACTCATGTGAGTATATACCTCTGCTCAGAAAAACTCTATATCTTATGAGTTTAGCATCCAGCGCTAGAATTTCGGAATTAGCTGCCTTGTCAAGAGATCCAGGCCACATTGAGTTCCTTCCATCAGGAGAAGTTCTCCTCTCCCCAGACAAAGTCTTCTTGGCCAAAAATGAAGATCCTCAGAACAGATGGTCCTCCTGGAAAATTATTCCACTCCCTCAGGATCCTTCCCTGTGTCCTGTCACCACTCTAAAGTCCTTTCTATCGAGGACTTCCTATAAGACCTCAGGGCCCTTGTTTGTTAGAGATCAGGGAGGGACTATAACTTTAAAAGGGATCAGGCAACAGATTTTGTATTTTATCAAACAGGCTAATCCTGAGTCTTTCCCTCAGGTCCATGACATAAGGGCGGTAGCAACCTCAATAAATTTTTTCCATCACATGAACTTTGCAGATCTTACTAAATATACCGGATGGAAATCTCCGTCAGTGTTCAGACGGCACTATCTTAACCCTGGATAGGTACGCTCCTCGGACACCCCTTTAAGGGTATACTCGGACGCGAACGACCCCGACGCCAAAAAAAATTCTTGAAAAATCAGTTTTTGCAGTAACCTCTTTTTTTCTTTTGCCAAAAAAACTTCAAAGAATGCTTAAAACAACTGTAAAGATAAATACTACTCATCTGCAGAAAAACTATTTATTATAGATATTTTAAAAAATTAAGTAGGAAAAAAAAAGACCTGACATAAAAATTCATAAAAAAAAAGTTTATACATATATACACAAATCCTTTTAGGAATTGATTCTTGAATGTTTAGGACACATCTTGATGTATTTTGGATGAAGTCAGACCCATGGAGGTGAAGATCTGAAATGAGAAAAAAAGGGTAACTTTTTTTGGCCAAAAAAATTTGTCCAAATTTCATGAATTTTTTTGGGTACCCAAATGAAATAGGAAGTGGCTAATTTTTTTAGGGAATAAACATATGTTATCCTAAAATAGAAATATGTAAAAAAATCTTCATTATTTTGTAAATTACATTTATATCAGGGGCCATATCTAAAGGTAATTTTTTGAGTACTTAGAAATTTCGTAAAAAAATACATATATTTAATATATAATATGATATTTATGCAGGTAAAAATATACCAAAATATCACAAATTCTATAGGGAACAAGAATATATATAGATAGGGCAACTTACGCTTCGGATATGTCCACAAAATGGCCGCCAACCACACTGACTCAGACTCCCTAATCTGCCACTTGAAATGTAGGAAGGGTATGTCAATTTCAAGGTGTTATTTACTAATCTAATTATTATTGGATATGCATAAAAATTGTATGGTGGGTTGCTGGATAATTGTCGATTATTTTACGACTATAAAATTAAAATTCTGACCCCAAAAATTTTTTTGAAGGGAAATAAAATCGAAAAAAAAAAACAAAAATGTGAAACAATATAATATTTTAGCTAAAAAAATTTGATGATATTCAATCAAAAAAGAAGTAAACAAAATTTTCCGACAAATAAACATCTAGAGGAATCATTACTCTGTGATAGTTCCTTAGTACGTAGTAATTTTGAAAGAAATGGGAAAAAACGAAAAAATGGCAATCACCGGAAAATCGAACACATACCTATATATACGCCATATCTGGCTAAAAAAAAGATAGGCATGGGTAGCCAGATCATCTAGAAACACTTTCCAACACTATAAAAATATAAGTTTTGCGACACTACTTGCCAATTCCTTACGGTAACATGACTAAGCAAAAAAATGCAAAACAAATAAAAAGGGGCACTCGCGGAAAAATGGCTAACATTCTAATATACGGCATTTCAGAAAAAAAAAATTCAGCCACGTGCTAGGCAAACCATCAAGGCACATTTTCCGACAAATAAACATCTAAATGAATCATTACTCTGTGATAGTTCCTTAGTACGTAGTAATTTTGAAAGAAATGGGAAAAAATGAAAAAATGGCAATCACAGGAAAATCGAACACATACCTATATATACGCCATATCTGGCTAAAAAAAAAGATAGGCTTGGGTAGCCAGATCATCTAGAAACACTTTCCAACACTATAAAATTATAAGTTTTGCGACACTAATTGCCAATTCCTTACGGTAACATGACTAAGCAAAAAAATGCAAAACAAATAAAAAGGGACACTCGCGGAAAAATGGCCATTCTAATATACGGCATTTCAGAAAAAAAAAATTTCAGCCACGTGCTAGGCAAACCATCAAAGCACATTTTACGACAAATAAACATATAAATGAATCATTACTCTGTGATAGTTCCTTAGTAGCCTACGTAGTAATTTTGAAAGAAATGGGAAAAAACAAAAAAATGGCAATCACAGGAAAATCGAACACATACTTATATATACGCCATATCTGGCTAAAAAAAAATAGGCATGGGTAGCCAGATCATCTAGAAATACTTTCCAACACTATAAAAATATAAGTTTTGCGACACTACTTGCCAATTCCCTACGGTAACATGACTAAGCAAAAAAATGCAAAACAAATAAAAAGGTGCACTCGCGGAAAAATGCCCAACATTCTAATATACGGCATCTCAGATAAAAAAAAAGACATGCACGTGTTAGCCCAACCATCAAGGCACACTTTCTAACACATAAACATGAAAAAAAAATCAATAATATACGGTAATTCCTTACTACGTAAATATTTTTACAAATATTGAAAAAAAACAGAAATTGGCAACCGCAGTTAAATACCCAATATACCAATAACTACGTCGTATCTGACAAAAACAAAGTCACGCATGGGTAGCCAGATCATCTAGACACACTTTCCAACACTAAAAAAGCAAAAGTTTTACGACACTATTTGGCAATATCTTACGGAAAAATGACTTGGCAAAAAAATGAAAAAAAAATGAAAAAGGGGCACTCGCGGTAAAATGCCCAACATTCTAATATACGGCATCTCAGATAAAAAAAAAGACATGCACGTGTTAGACCAACCATCAAGGCACACTTTCTAACACATAAACATGAAAAAAAAAAATGAATAATATACGGCAATTCCTTACTACGTAAAAATTTTTACAAATATTGAAAAAAAACAGAAATTGGCAACCGCAGTTAAATACCCAATATACCAATAACTACGTCGTATCTGACAAAAACAAAGTCACGCATGGGTAGCCAGATCATCTAGACACACTTTCCAACACTAAACAAGCAAAAGTTTTACGACACTATTTGGCAATATCTTACGGAAAAATGACTTGGCAAATAAATGAAAAAAAATGAAAAAGGGGCACTCGCGGTAAAATGGTCCTCGTGGTGATGAACGACATTTTAACTAAAAAAAAATCATGCACATGGTAGCCAAACAATCCACCAAGACTTTCCACAACTGATAACCTATACAAGTTGCACCATTCTACGACAATTTCATAATACGTAATAACTTTGATAATTATGCAAATTACCTTAGAAGGGTAAACTCGGTCGCGCTCGACCCCGACGCGTCTCGGAAATCGGGGAAGGAGTACAGCTACAGCAATGCACATCTGGACACTACTAGAGCGTGTAGGGGAGACACCTCCTGCAGGTCGATCACCCACAAATTCAGTCACGGGGGTGAGTCACGTGAGAAGAACCTCTTTTTTTTTTGACGCTCGGGGTCGCGTACGACCCATCGTACCTATCCAGGGTTAAACATCTAGAGGCCCTTAAACTCGCTACCGTAGCCGCAGGGAGCGTGGTATCCCCCGAACAAATTAATTCCTAATTAATTCCTAAATTTACTATGTCTTGCCATCTTCTTCCTCTTACCTGCCTCACTTACAGTTCCTACCTGAGTTCAGTTTGTTATGTCACACCCAAGGGTGTCCCCATGTCTTAGGATATTGTTTATCTCTATTACTAATTATCAAATTTACATTTTGTCCTGCGAACTGTATTCCTTTTATATCCAGTTTTATATGGTATTATCTAAGATGTTCTGATCTCTGATCATAATTTTGATTATCAAGTTAGTTTTACATTTTGCCATCCCTTCCTGGGATATTATACCTTGTCAGTTTTTGATGTTATGAGAAGACTATCGTCTACTACTACAACTCTTGATTAAACTACTGTTATGTTATTTTGATTTTAAATCGTTCCCACATATATACTGAAGTTTGGGTTCGTTTCTCTTGTACTATTTCACTGGCCGGCACAGGTTGAGCCCAGAAAAGGGATTTTGACGGAGAAAAAATCTATTTCTGGGCGAGAAACCTGTGCCGCCCAGTGAACCCACCCTGGTTGTCCCTCCCTGATCAGACCCCAAACTTGGGGTGCTATGGGGAGTGTTGGGCAAGCATGGGTAGAGTTGGTAGTACTGGCCTGTGCGGCAGGAGTTGTTGAACGGCACCTCACTATTGAGGGATTCTGAAGAGGAAATGTCTAAATGGTGCGAGACCTCTGATTATATTACGCCCCAGTTTATACCGACACCAATAGGTGAGCGAGCTAGTTCAACCTAGCATTCCTATGCATTTTTTTCTCTGGTAATATTATAGCAGTTATTTACCTTAGAAATGGTGCTAAAGGAGCATTTCACTGGGCGGCACAGGTCTCTCGCCCAGAAATAGATTTTTCCTCCGTCAAAATCCCTTTTTTAGTACCAATTTAATGATGGCCAAGTTACTATAATTGGGCTACTGTTGAAGCAACTGCCGCTACTTTTGACGCTTTGCACCGCGGTTTGGATGTCAAGTTATTCGGCAACCCTGTGCACAGATCCACTCTTTGGCCATTCGTCCGGAAGCTGTTGTGGCTGTCTGACCTACTTGGCCGACTGGCCAGTGAGTGGATCTGTGCACCTCTGGCAGTATTCTAGACGTTTCATGTTAGCTGTGACCATATTATGGAATGAACTTACTGATCAGGTAGCTGCATAGGTGAACTTCAGAAGTTTATATTTGCACCAAATGTTTTTATGTTTAATAGAACGATGTCTTTCTTCATAGCTCTACTTTAACGTTGTTAATGATCTCAAGATATTTTAAAGTCATTATTCATTACTTCTCACATAGTTTATTTATTTCCTTTCATTGTGGGGCTACTTTTCTATGTTGGAGCCCTTGGGCTTATAGCATCCTGCTTCTCCAACTAGGGTTGTAGTGTAGCTAGTAATAATATTAATAACAATAGTTTCTAGTGGTGATTGTTCTAAATAGGTAGGTCTTTTAGATAGGAGCTCCAAAACTAGTATAGATCATCCAGAAAGTATCTAACAATATACTGGAAGACAAAGAATTAGGGATGTGTGTGACTGTTTTGTGTGTAAAAAACGGATTTTGAGAGAAGCGAAAAATCTATTTTTGGGTGAGATGGCCATGTCGTCCTGATGGAAGGTTCCTTCAGTAGCTTCCTTTGGATATATATGACTACCATAATATTCCCAGAGAATTAAACTAAAGGTTTTCACAGAATTCTAACTTCTGGAGTGAGTACTCTAAGGGTTTTCCCTTTAGAATATCGTATATCAACAGGGGACGCATGGATTAACACGTCACATGGCCATCTGCACCCCACCTAGCGTTTACGCTTCGAGGGGGAAATGTGGCGAGGTAACTGAGGTGCCGTTCCAAAGTTACCCTACCTTCGTCATTGTTACGATACTCGCAACGTAAACAAACCGGCGCCATACTTGTGTGACGTCACGTCCGCCCTCATCATTCCGTTCTAGCTCACTACCAGCCTCCGCGATACAATACAGCAGGAATGGGCCTAGCAGGCTGAACTGGAACAGTTGGGCGGGTCCATCAGGACGACATGGCCATCTCACCCAAAAATAGATTTTACGCTTCGCTCAAAATCCGTTTTTTGGGCTCAAGCCATGTCGTCCTGATGGAAGTGTACCAGAGAATTAATGTATCGTGGATTTGTTCCCATTTCAAGTGCCTGGTACTCCGAATAAACATTCCCGTTAAATGTCACTACCAGAGGCATTACAATGACCTGGCATCCCGCCCCCCTGGCGAGGAAGGTCCTAGTAGGACAAGAGGAATATCTCGAAGTAATCTGACGAAGAAAGACTCACCTGGATAAGAAATCGTGCCGGTCTCAAGACAGATCAGAAGGGTAAATATTTGTGTAGGAACAAATTTATACCATTAGGTGAGTGTATATAAGATAGTAGGTATACTAATCATAATAAACTCTAGAGTAGGTTCAATAAAACAAGAACAGCAATATATTTTCACGTAAAAAATAGGAGCGAAAAGAGACGCATATGGTAAATAGAATAAATATTTTATTTGAAATTTGCATGGAAATATGAAAAATTATGTACAATAATAAAATACAATAATAGACATAGATATGGTAAAAAGATGGTGATGCAGAATCTGAAAGGGAAACAATCTTTTCTGTAATCACTAGTTCCTGAGGAACGCCAGTCTTTTAAATCATATTACACTTCATGTCCGAGAACATGTGGCACACGTGTACGAATCTGTCGTTTCACCTTGGTAAAGGACAGTCCATTAGTGACACTAAGTGTCCCTTGAAATCACTATGTATCGCACTAAGGTCAACACAGGCACCCGTTTGAGTTAAGGTCCCGAGAAAACTCACTGTCCTACGCAGCACTAAACAGCAGGTTTCATCACGCTACCTGCTGCCACCACGAATCGCTTGACTACTTGCAACTGCTTCGAATAGTGTTTGAAGAACACTCTAGGGGACTTCCAGCCTGTGAAGGATCGGAGGCTTTCAAAGTCCATTCCTTGGAAGAAATTTAGGGAAGAGGCGACTTTCCTGGGATCGTGACCTGCGGGTGTACTGTCAGGATCCGCTCTGCGAATAAAGTAGGTGATTTTCGCTCTAAGTTGTTTTAGTGACAGGTTGCTGCCCGACGTTTCTCCTTTGAAAAGCTGTCCTCCACCAAAGTCAGAAGTTCTTCGAAGATAGATCTTAAGACTCTCCACTGGGCATAGAGAGACATCTTCCTTCAGGGGGCAGATTCTCCAAGGGCCCCATCTTTTGGTGGGAAGTTAATTTTTAGCGAGAAACGTGGGGTCGGGGAAGAGGGTAAGTTCCCCCGTGTCGGCGAACTGTATCTGGCCCTCTTCTCTTGATAAGGCCACTATTTCACTGACTCTGGCTCCCGAGGCGAGAGCAAAAAGGAAGATTACTTTCTGAGTCAAGTCCTTCAGAGGACAGGAATCATTGTCCATGCTAGAGGCAAAATGAAGCACCTTATCCAGGGACCAGGTGATGGGTCTCGGTGGAGGTGCTGGACGGAGTCTAGCACACACCTTCGGAAGTTTATTAAAGATCTCGTTGGATAAATCTATTTGGAAGGCGTATAGAAGTGGTCTGGTCAAGGCTGATTTGCAAGTGGAAATCGTATTAGCTGCCAAGCCTTGTCCATGAAGGTGAATAAAGAAGGACATGCAAAAATCTATGGAGATTTCCATAGGATTTTTTGCCTTGACGAAGGATACCCACTTCTTCCAAGATGATTCATATTGCCTTCTGGTAGACTTTGTTTTGTATTCCTCTAGGAAGTCTAAACTTTTCTTCGAGATCCCAAACCTTTTCTTCACGGCTAGGGAGAGAAAAACATGAGATGAAGATCCTTGACTTTCTTTGATGAAGCGAAGACAGTCGACTTCTGCACCTGTTGGGAGAGAACTGGGCCCGGCAGAGGGATCAGCTTGGGCTGTAGCTCCAGGACTAGGGGGAACCAATTGCTCCGGGGCCACTTGGGAGCCACTAGGGCTGCTGTCCCTTTGAAGGTTCTCAGTTTGGAGAGGACTTTCAGCAGAAGGCTGGTTAGAGGGAACAGGTAAATCTTGGACCATCTGTTCCAGTCCAGGGACATGGCGTCCACTGCTTCCGCTTTGGGGTCCTCGTAAGGGGCCACATATCGAGGAAGTTGCTTGTTGTCGTTCGTCGCGAAGAGGTCGATCTGTAGTTCCGGGACTTGACGAGAGATGAAGGAGAATGATCTTGTGTCTAGGGACCATTCCGACTCTATGGGGTGGCCTTGATAGAGCGTCCGCCGTCACGTTGCGGAATCCTTGTAGGTGAACTGCAGACAGGTGCCACTTCTTCCTGTCCGCTAGGCGGAAGATGGGTAATAGCACCTGATTTAGGTGGGGCGATCTCGAGCCCTGATGATTGAGACATCTGACTACCACCGAGCTGTCCAAAGTTAGACGGATGTGTATCGAAGGACGCGGGGATAATTTCTTCAGGGTGAGAAGAACCGCCATGGCCTCCAAGATGTTGATGTGAAACGTCTTGAATAGGGGAGACCATGTTCCATGAACTTGTCGTTGATGGGAGTGCCCCCCCCCCCCCCCTAACCCTCCAGAGAAGCGTCCCTGTGGATGTTGAGCGATGGAGGTGGAGGTTGGAGAGGGATGGATCTTTTCAAGGTCCAGACTTCTGACCACGGGCTTAGCAGGGAGCGAAGCCTGTTTGGTAGGGGTCTCTTGAGGTCTCTTCGAGCGACGGATGCGTTTCATCTCCAGACTCTTGATGCATCCTTTAGCTGTGCTCGTAGCACTGGGTTTGTCACCGAGGCGAACTGTAGTGAGCCGAGAACTTGCTGTTGCTGTCGTCTTGGGATCTGTTTGGATTTGAGAAATCTTCTGACAGATCCTGCTATTTCTTTCCTTTTCTTTAGTGGAATGGAAAGGCGGTGTAACTGAAGATCCCAATGGATTCCTAACCATTGGAACTTCTGAGCTGGAGCGAGGCGAGACTTCTTGGTGTTTATGTTGAAACCCAGATGTTCCAGGAACTGGGTTACTTTGCTGCAAGCTTTCAAACACTTTTCTGGCGAAGTCGACCAGACCAGCCAGTCGTCGAGGAAGGCCATCACTTGGACGCCCTGAAGGCGTAGCTGGTGGACGATCGTGTCTGCTAGCTTGGTGAAGATTCTTGGAGCCACGTTGAGCCCGAAGGGCATGGCTCTGAAGGTGTAGCTGCTTCTTTGGAGCTGTAATCCTAGGTAGGAGGAACCGTGGTGGTTCATTGTGATGTGCCAGCAGGCATCCGCCAGGTCTATTGAGACCGTGTAGGCCTTGTGAGGAAGTAGGGCTCTTATTTGTTGAAGAGTCAGCATCTTGAATTTGTTGTTCGGAATGAACTTGTTGAGGGGTGACAAGTCGAGAATGACTCTGAGTTTGTCTGAGTCCTTCTTGGGAACACAAAACAGTCTTCCCTGGAACCTGGTGGACTTTACCCTCTTGATCATCTTCTTGTTCAAGAGTTCCAGGACATATTCTTTCTAGAGGGGGGTTGATGGCTGGATGAAATGGTGGAAGGTTGGGAGTGGTTGTGTCCAGCTCCAACCCAGTCCCTTCTTGATGATGCTGTGTACCCAAGGATCGAAGGTCCAGCGATCCTGAAAGTGGCGGAATTTTCCTCCCACCGGAAGCACTTCATTGCTTCTGGTTTCCCGAGGGCTTGCCACCTCGGCCGCTAGCTCCCCTTCCTCTTCTGCCCCTGGAGGGGCGGCGCGAGGAGTCTCTGCCTGAGCCTCTACCTCTGGGATGAAAGGTAGAGGACTGACGTTCGTAGGTAGGGGTAAAGACCGGCGATTGTGACACCACCGGTTGGGGGACCAACTGAAAGGTCTGTTGCGGCTGAGCAACCACTTGGGGAGAAGTTGGAGCCGGAAACTGGCGTTTTTGTTGACGCTGCTGGGGTCTTGTTTTCGAGGATTTCCTCTTAGGCTGAGGGCCTTCGTCCTGAGAGGATTTCCTCTTGCGTGACATGCCCCTCTTGTTGAGAAGGTTCCGATTCTCAGAGGCGGCTTTGTCGACGATCTCTTTCACCAGAGCAGAGGGAAAGAGATGCTTACCCCAGATGTTGGAGGAGATTAGTTTCCGGGGTTCGTGTTTTACTGCTGCGTTGGCAAACACGAACTCTCTGCAGGTTCTTCTGGCCCTGATGAAGCTGTACAGGTCCTTCATCACAGTCACTAGGTGGGTTTTGCAAGAACCATATAGAGGTCTGGGACTCTTAACGTCCCCGACCATGACCTCGAGCTGAATCTGGTGAGACAGGGAGGCATCTAGTCTCTCCTTGGTCTCTTGCTCCCGATGAAGAAGGTGGTCATTCAGTTTCGGGAGGTCCTCGTTGAACTGACGTCCAGCTACGTCAGGGTCCAGCTTCCCAACCGTGAAGGTGAACTGGATATCTTTCCAGAACTTGTTTTCGGGGGGAAGGGCAAGGGAGAGAGGCCTACACTCCTCCAGGGTAGGACAGGGTTTTCCTTCCTCCAACGCCTTCATGACCGCATGGAAGGCCTTTTCCATGAAGGGGAAGGTTGCGGAAGGGGGAGCAAGAAAGGACGGGTGCTTCTTGCTCAGAGCCGGCATTTTTGAGTTAGTAAAACCACGGCTCTTCAGGCATTCTGCCAGTAAGGCTTGGGCTTTTGAGTGATCGAAAACGATCACCTCTTTGGGCTCAGTCTCCTCCTTGGAGGCTGGTTCGGACCTAAGTCGGACGTAACAGTCCGGGTAAGCCTCGAAGTTAGCGAAGAATTCCACTTCTTCCAAGAGGATAGACCCTAACTTGTCGTTGATGAATATTTTGCCAGTTGTGATTGGCATATGCTCGGCGTACCTCCAGGGGTTAGACTCCGAGCAGGAAGGAAGGTCCTTAACCGAGATCTTCTTCGGTTGCTTCCATCCCATCAAACGACTTGTAATCTCGGCAGAATGTTTGTTAAGCTTCTCGTCCATTAAAGCCACCAATACCCGGATGGCATCTTCGGTGGCGGGCAACAGGGGCTGTGATGCGGCAGAGGTAGAGGGGATTGGCTCCTCAACCACTACGGGAGCTGCCTCCGAATCAGGGTATTCCACCTGATCCTCTTCTTCCTCTGGATCCTCACCCATGAAGGTCCTCCCGGTGTTGTCGTACACGTCCGACATCTTCTCCACCTCGTCTAGACTACACTTGCTAAGCGTAGTCTTGATGTCTGGTTCAACGGTCACTTGAACTAAGGGGATCTGATCCTGGGGGGTCACAGAATCTGCCGACGCTTTCGGGAAAAGGATGACTCTCATCTTCTTGCTGGGGAGATATGGCCCGGCAGCATTTTTCTGGAAACCGCGCACCCACCTGCGCAGTTTCTCTCGAGCATTGTCCCTGGCTTCTAAAGACGGGGGGTTGTCGAACCCCTCGTCGAGGAGGCCTTTGCAGACTGGGCAGGACACTGGATCCCAATACTTTAGGTTGCCCTTCTTTGCAGTACAGGGGCGTGGGTCCGACACGCTCCATGCCCGTAAAAGTCCGGGCGGCGAACCAAGCAGAAGGAGCTCTCACACTTCAGGTACACCACCTGTAAAAGAAAGAGAACATGAGTACATGGAAAATAAGAGTCATGACTTACATTACTCTTAACTTAAGATTCCTTAATCTAATTCTTAAACTTAGAATTTGTGTTATGTGAGCTCCGGATAGGTGAGCTAGAAAAGAAGTAGGAAGACACATACTTGTGAATCCCGTCCAGCCAGGTACCGCGACCTTTTCTGCCGGCAATTCCTTAGGACCTGAGGTTCTAGTAGAGGGAATGGTATCCCTATGGGGAAGCCAGACTAGGCTTCCTTATAAAGGAATTGTCTACAGAGTAGAGAAGGTCTGAAATCGTTCAGAACCTAGATAAAGGAGGGGAAAATAGGATGAACCCCTCAATATTTGGGAAGGTCCCGGTAAGAGATTGCACTGAGAAGCACAGAGTATGCTGGAAACATTGTATTGTACAATCATACAGCTCAGACACTGTCTTCAGGGTATGAAACAGCAAAGAAGATCAGTCTGGCTATATGCATGTATAGGTCGACTGCCGGCACGGGGCCGGCAGCCGGGGGGAAGGGGTGCTTGTCCCTGGAAGTTGCAGAGCGTCGCTGGCAAGCCGGAGGCCTGGTCTGGCGGGGTGAATCCATCAAGGCTACACACTGAGCAGCAGAGAGGTAGGAAACACTTATAGGGGCGACCGCCGACACGGCGGCAGGTCGCCGGCAGGGCGGAGGCCTCCGGCAGCCGGCAGACTGTTGGCGATGGTGAACCTAGCTGGGTACATAAGATGGAAGGTGTCTCAGAAGCCGACGGCAGCGGCGGCGGCAAGGGGCAGCGGCGGCAAGGGGCGGCAGCCCCCGGCAACCGGCAGGCTGATGCCATAGTTAGACCTCAGACAGGAAGTCCTATGAAGTAGGAGGGTCACCTGGGGTGCTGGCGGCTAGCGGCGGCAAGGGTCGGCGGCCCCCGGCAGCCGGCAGGTTGTTGCCTTAGGTAATCCTCAGATAGGAACGTCCTATGGAGTAGGGAGTCACCTGGCGTGCCGGCGGCGGTCGCCGGCAGGCGGAGGCGGCAGTGGACCGGCACCATGATAGAAGAGAGAAAGATAAGGAGGGAAGGAGGAAGGGTAATGTCCGATACCCAACCGGCTTCCCTCCGGAAGGAGTGTACTTATGATGGGGGGGGGACAACCTATCATCCGACGGCAGGGAGCCGGCAGACGGCTGGGTGCCTATGGTAATCCAAGGGAGGATCAGAGAACAGTCTAAACAAGGGGGGGGGGGGGTGATCTTCTGCCGGCAGGGCGGCTGCTAACACAACCCCATAGTTCGACTATGAGGGGGAAGTGTAGCAGAGTGGCCGTCCAGGCAGGAGAGCACAGCTTAACCTACAATTCTCCCTCAGGGGGAATTGTAGGACAGCGGACAGGGGTGTGAAGGTAAGCTGACACAAAGGGATAGAGTGGGGTTAGGGGGGGGGGAGTGAGGGAGCATAAATGATCGTGACCCTAAAGCTCCCAAAGGGTGGGGGAATCTCTTTTCTATACTACCCAGGCAGGAGAGAAGCGCTCTCCAACCCTAGGGTAGGTTAGCTCAGAGTAGGAACAGAACTGGTGTACTGTCCTAAACTATAATAAAACAGAAACCCCCAAGGCCTAACCTAAACCAGGAGATCTCCTCCTAGATTAGGTAAGGCTGGGGATGCGTATCGCTAGGCTACAGGAGGAAGGGACGTGTCCCAACCAAGAGCAGTCTAGGGGGAAGGGCTAGGCCCCTCCACCTTCAGTCTCAGTCGATACCCCAAGGGAAAGGCGTTCCCTAGGGGTGGACTGGGATGAACGATAGGTACTCTGGGGTTCTGACCGAAATCCCCCCATACACTATGGAAGGGAAGATGGAAGAACTACCTAGCCTAACCTACCCGAAATTTTTCGGGTAAGGGGCTAGGAATAGCAAGGCTACCCAGAGGGAGGTTACTCTAAGGTAATAGGGGAGATAAGGAAGCATACAAGGGTCCCAACGTTGGGTTAGGTGTGACCTGGCTGGACCAGGCACATTCCCTTGTATGGTCCCTCGAAGGCGAAAATATGTGCAACATTGAGTCTTGTATGTGTAAAAATGCCTATACCTTCATTAAAATAACTCTAGGAACACTTATTATATCATGCAGAAGTAAACATGAACACTAGGCTGCGGCCTATGCTAGGCTGAAAGGCTAGTATGGGGTCGGCTAACTAAGAGCGCCAAAGACTACTATCAGCATAATATAACTTATTTCCTAATAATGAAGACTAAATAACTAAAGATTTAACTTAGTTATAAGGCCGGATAAGGGTGTTCTGGCTAGCTAAATAACGCATGCAATGCGAACAGCAGCGCCTTAAAATGGCGCCTCCGGGTAAGGCACAGCTCAGCCACAAAACACAAGATTTTAGCGTAAAAAATCGTTACTCTACGGCCAGAGCTTATTTAAACAATACAAGAACCTGGTACTCAACTTTCCAGAAGAAGGTGAAGCAGAAGGCTGAGACATGGTTGAAGGATGCACAAGAAATTATCCGATCACTGGGAACAAACAAAAGGCTTAGGGAGCTACCATGAACGGAATGATGAGGGCGGACGTAATGTCACACAAGTATGGCGCCGGTTTGTTTACGTTGCGAGTATCGTAACAGTGACGAAGGTAGGGTAACTTTGGAACGGCACCTCAGTTACCTCGCCACATTTCCCCCTCGAAGCGTAAACGCTAGGTGGGGTGCAGATGGCCATGTGACGTGTTAATGCATGCATCCCCTGTTGATATACAATATTCTAAAGGGAAAACCCTTAGAGTACTCACTCCAAAAGTTATAATTCTGTGAAAAACTTTAGTTTAATTCTCTGGGAATATTATGGTAGTCATATATATCCAAAGGAAGCTACTGAAGGAACCTTCCATCAGGACGACATGGCCATCTCACCCAAAAATTGTCATTGTAATTACGTATGCTGCCAATGAATCCGTAAATATGTTTCATAGATCTACGTCCAAGATAGAGAGAGATAAATTGTATCTCTCCAAACATTCAATGAGTAAACATGGAAAAACAACTACATTTATAATATAAAGAAACAGCAAGAATAACCATAAATTTTAGTGTCCCTTGGACCAGTAGCTGCACCCAGTGTTAAACCATCTACTTTACTTCACCTCCATCCCTGCTTCTTCTTTTCTATAGAGTTCCCCCCCCCCCCCCCCATTACACCTTTGTGCTGAATGCTTTCGCCAGATCACATGGGACCAATTTAAAGTTTTAAAGGCTGCTCATTAGTGACAGAGGCAAGGGACAGTGACAATGCCCAAGCATGACAATGCCTTCCCCCTCTCCACCCAAGCTAGATCCAGGGAGGACTTTGCAATGGCTGCTGATGACTCGGCAGATAGACCTACATAGGTGCCCCAAATTCCCCATCCTTAGCTTACAAGGATGGTGAGGTTGCAAACACTTACAAGAACCAGTTGAGCTTGAGCTGATCTCAAACTCCAGTCCAACAGATGACAGACAGGGCTACCACATCCATTCATTTTTACTGACAAACTAATGTCTTCCAAGTGTGTGATATAAGAATAATTATTGTCTGTGCTCAGTCATACTGTATATTTGTTGAATCAGAGTGGATTATGTTATGAGATTGCCGATCAAATAAGGTCGTACATCTGATTTTGCTCATGTTTTTGGGGGGATTAAACAAGCTAATCCTTGAGATGCCCACTTCAAGTTATTGATGGAATGAGGTCATCATTAATTTTGGACATTCAATTTTTTCATGTTGTCATAAGATTGTAGCCATGTTTTTTTGTGGCACATGGAATATACTATATTAAACTTTCAAATTTATAAATATATGTACAGTACTACAATGATAAAGGTATCAATACACTTATTAGCCATACTATGGAAGAAATATCTTTTAATATTAAATCCATTTCATTACTAAAGATGACAAATATGGAAGTAATTTGTATTTTTCCTTAGAATACAAACCTGGAGCTATTTGTAAGGGATATTACTTTCGGCAAAGCTGAAAGACGAGCCGTGAGATTTTAGTGAGGGATAACCACCTCAACCCGCTAGTTAGCGAGAGCGGTGGGGTAGGTAGTCGGCTACCGCTACCTGCTCACTCACACACTTGGGCTGAGCACCCACTTTGCTTTCAGGTAGGACTTTCCTGGGGGACAAGGCTGGCTGGCCAATTTGTATAAATAGCTCCAGGTTTGTATCGCTAGGAAAAAACACATTACTGTACTTCCAAATGTGTCATTTATTCAGTCACTAAATACAAACCCTTTGCTATTTATAGGGGATGACCTTCCTCTTAGGAGGGAGAAAGTCCATGCCAACTGACTCTTGGCATTTGACCCGGGGTTTTCTTTCTTACGATATAAATCATAGGCAGTAGGAACCCTATACCTAGCTAAAATTGTCGGAAGCTGTGTGTTTGTGACACAGCAATGTGTCTGGCCTTGTAATTGGATCTCGAGTTATATGAACCCAAGAATATTAAGACTTTACCCAATCACTCCTTCGCTAGAGGTGTTGGGGACGCAACAAATATTATTTTTATACTCAGGTTACACAAGGGAAATAAATCTTACCTGCAGAGAGGTGAGGTCAGTTGTGCTGAGTATTGTTTGATTCCCCTAGGGGAAGAAGGTGAAGGAAAGAAAGAAGCCAGCCATTCTAGTGATTCACCTCAGACTAACCTGGGTAACTTGTGGCCTCAACCCTCTGCTACTTGCCCATCCAGGAGCTTGAGGTGTTTGGCCATCACAAGACCAATAGGAAACGTTTCCGTACTCCTGTGCGTTATGTCATGCAGGTAGTGGGCGGTGAAGGTCGTTGACGCTTCCACATGCCCTCTTGCAGTACCTGAGCCACAGAGTAGTTCTTTTTTGAACGCCAGGGATGTTGAAATGCCCCTAACGTCATCAGCTCTGGGTCGTCATGGTGGAGGAGGGTCAGGATTAAGTGCAAGGCCAAAGACCTTACAAATCCATGACAAGATGGTGTTCTTCATGACCCTCTTCTAGACCTTACCCATGCTGACAAAGAGTGCTGACACACGGTGAAAATTGCTGCTGTTCTTTTTAAGTAACCCCACCGTCTCCTTACTGGGCAATTAGATGTCAGGATGCCAGAAAACTGCAAATCAATCAATCAATCTTCACTGGGCAAAGTACCAATTGGTCTGGGTCTTTGGTTACAGAACGAGTACTCGATCTTGAAGGGTCCAAATTTAGGATCCCCTACCCCCGGTTTTTGAGTCTTGGCAATAAACTCGGGGACAAACCTGAGAATTACCTCTCCCAATCCCCTTAAATGGGAGATAACGTCTGATAGACCATCCAGTTTACCGACTCTCTTGGCTGAGGCCAAAGCAAGTAGGTACACCATCTTCAGAGTAAGGTAGCATCCTGTTGCCTGGCGTAATGGTTCGTAGGGAATTCCCCTCAGAGACTAAAGGACCCGAACCATGTTCTAAGGAGGATGTCTAACCTCTGACTGGTAAGCTACTACCGTGGTGTTGTCACTCATCAAGACACAGTTCCCTGCCCAGAACAGGCGGAACTGTTGGAGGGCAAGGAAGGCTGACCCTATCTCTAAGAGATTTATATGCTGATATACCTTACTGATTTGGATCAAAGGCCAGAGATAGTGTGGTGCAGCATATGGCCCCCCACCAGTCTTTTGATGCATCCGAAGAAAGCATCAGTTCCAGGGGGGCCGGGACGAGAAGATCAACCTCTTTATTGAGGTTCTTGTCTGCCACCCCTCATCCGAGGTCCATAAGTTCCTCTGACCCTAATTGAACTAGGGTGTCCAGGGAATCACTTGCTTGAATCCCCTTGGACTTGAGGCGCCATTGGGCCCATGAGGAAAGATTTTGTCCCTTCCAATCATTGGAAAATGAGAAGGCTCTGGACTACCTGGTCAATCAATTACCCAGTAAGGTAGTCACCAATACCACAGGATTGTGACTGTTGTTCACAAGTTCCATTGAGTGAAACAAGGGACTTTGACTCTCAAGCGTAAAGTCAATTCTCCTTGGTTCCTCTCGAGGGGCCTAGAGGTTGCGTAGCAAGTAACATCTCAAGTTGATATCAAAACATGCAACCAGTTACACGCACCTATGAAGGTGGGGGGAGAATTCTGTACTCCAACTGCCACCAGTCCAGTGGGAGTTGGCCGAGTAAGTATGTTACAGATCAGTAAACCAGGGTAGCCAGTACTGCTTGGGGGAAGATGTTTTTATAGTGAATCTCCTTACCAATTGCTTTCGGACAACAGATTGGTCTGTAATGATATCGAGACATACCTTCAAATCCGTTATTGGACAGTTAATTTATGCCTAAGTCCATCTACGGACCAGTAACAGACCTGGGATTCGAATGAACATAAAAGCGTAGCCCGGATTATTAGTTGTGTCCGGAACTCTGTTGGAGAACATTGATAAACATTTGTAACCGAGATCTTCTCCTTCCTATGAATGACGAGAATGTTCAGATTTCTTCATCTCCAATTGGCATAAGTTTCAAATGTTCCCTTTCAGGAAACCGATTCGCTTGTAGTTTTTGGTCTAAGAATTTTTTAAAGAAAAAACTAAGACCTCAATTCGGAAAGATAGGAAGGAACTGCCTGTGATGAAGGGAGATCGCATATGCAGTATGTCTGGTTACGGGAAGGTAGGAAAGTAATGCATAACCTGCCCGCATATGCAGTATGTCTAGTTACGAAAGGTAGAAAAATAATGTATAACCTGGTGTCCCGTAAGGGATATAGCTATCAACACTATCATTTATTAGAACCGAGTTCTAATTGTAAGATGGTTTATAGTTCTTGTCGGCAGAGATCGTGCATATTTGCATGCCCGTCTGCTATCGCTCATCTGTAACTTCTTTGCTTCTGATGTGTATTCTTTGTATCCGGGTAAATGTTTGAAAACGAGCCTGAGGCTGCTTACGGGAATAATGTACGTGCGATGAAGAGCAACATTATTACCCAAGGAATTTGATCGTTGAATAGCTGTAGCATTTCTAAGATGTGAGCGCATGCAACCACAAAAGAAAATATGCAGCTAGTGTAGCAATCATGCCTCCATTGGTTTGCCTACCCGCCTTGTGGGCAGGGTTTGCCAATGTTCCTAAACTTAATGAAATGCTGACAAAGTGTGTCTGGCCGCCTTGTGAGTGGGGCTTGTAACGTTCGTAAACGTAATGAAAAACTGACAATGCTTGTTGCTATCATTCGTAAACGTAAGCTAACACTATTCCTTTGAGACTACAGTACAAGCTTGAGATAATAACCCTGTAAGGGTAATATCTCACAAGTACTCCAAGGAGCTCTCCATTCTATCGGGAAATAAAGCCCAAGAAAAATAACCCTGAACGATTATCTTTCATCAAGCTCTGTCTAATGAGAATTTGTTGTGCTCAGGGGCACAATGACAGCATAAGGCTGACTCAAGCAATTGGTAGAAACTGAGTTTGTGGCAATAACCCTAAGGTTTTGTCTTGGCGAGAGTGCATGCGCAAATAAGGATTTCTTACAGCCTTTTATGGAGTCTTAATGAATGCCTGTAGTTACTATATGTAAAACTTCTCAAGGATGAGTTTCCCATAAAGAAGTGTAGTCTCTCATGTAAGGGTTTGTTAGCCTGGAACACAAAGAACACATACACTAGGCAGGTTTGTATGGCAGTTGCGAGTTTGACGCCGATCTTGCAAAGGTTGAGGGTTTCTTGCTAACGAGAGACTATGTCGAGTCGACTGCTACCCCAACCGCTAGTTAGCTGAATGGGTGGGGGGAAGGTAATGGTGGCTTGTCCGAAGACGAGAGGCATGGAGCCGGCGAGACTAGCCTAGCTGACGCATAGCAACCAGCTGGGACTTTAGAGTGATGTAACAAGTCAAGCAACACTGCCGTTGTTAGCTGACGCATAGTGACAAGCTGGGGCTGTACAGTGATATAACAAGTCACGTGATGCTGAAACAAATAGAGTAGTTGTCTGGCTACGAGACCCCAGGGATCAACGTAGTGAGAGCCCGAAGGCTCAGCGAGATGAGAGCCCGAAGGCTCAGCGAGATGAGAGCCCTAAGGCTCAGCGAGATGAGAGCCCAAAGGCTCAAGATCACGAAAATCAATAGTTCAACAGGACGAGGGCCCGAAGGCTCATAATCACAAGGGCCTGAAAGCTCAACGCAACAAGAACCCGAAGGCCTGAAGTCAGGAGGACCCCAAGATTCACCATGATGAGGGTTCGAAGGCTTACGGTCGCAAGAACCGAGAGTTTCAGCGCGACGAAAACCTGAAGGTTCTTGGTTACAAAAATCCGGAGGTAAATCGTAACATGAACACGGAGGCTCAGGGTCACGAGAGCCTGAAGGCTCAGAGCGACAAGAACCCGAAGGCTTTGTTTCACGAGAACCTGAGGGTTCTGCGTAACGTGGATCTGGAGCCCGCCGGGTCATGAGAGCTCGAGGTTTCATAATTACGAGAGCCCAAAGGCTCATCGTAACGAGGGTCACAAGAGCCCGAAGGCTCCACGCGACGAGAGCCCAAAGGCTCTGCGTAACTTCGGGTCATGAGAGCCCAAAGGCTCAGCGTAACGAGGACCTGAAAGCCCAAGGTAACAAGAGCCCGGAGGCTCAGTGTAACAAGAGCCCAAAGGCTCGGGGTCACAAAAGCCGGAAGGCTCAGTGTAACCATACACAAGAACCAGAGGGAACCACGAGACAAGACTCCGAAGGTTTAAACAGGCGTCTCGTTACCCCAGAGGGAGAAGAACTCCGAGGGGGACAAGGGGTCAGAAACTCCTCTGCCTGACATCCTCCGAAGGGGAACGTATAGCAGGTTCCTCTGGAGAGGGAGACAGCTCGGTCACAAAATACTGATCGCAAGCTTTCTCTCGCAGACGAGGGGAATGTTCTCTCGAAGGAGGACATCGCCTAGGACATGCTTTCCCCTAGACCAGGGTTAGAAGCATAGGTGTAATTCACATGCTGGTCACTACTCTTTTGCGGACGAGAGAGATGTCCTCCCGAAGGAGGACCTTTGCCTTGGACTTTGCTCTCTCTCAGCCCCAGGGGGAGAAGCGCAGTCTTCGGCGACAAGATAGCAGCTGCTGATCTTCGTCAAGCTGGCACCAATTCTCCCCGGAAGCGGGAAGGTTGCTAAACAGCTGATGAAAGGAAGCTCTCCCTCGGAAGGGAGAGCAGCCCAACAACGGGGAGGTTAACTCTCCCTCGGAACCCTCTTAATGAGAGAATGCCTTGATGAAGTCATTGAGCTTCAGCACAGCATTTCATTCCCGTGCTGAATCTTGGTGACGGGCAAGAGGGCTCTCGAACTTCGGGAAATTGCTCCCCCAGTTCGAATCTAAATTTCTCTCTCTCATCTTTTTCATCTTTTTCTTCTGCTTAATATTACTTCGACCTTCTCCTAATTTTATCAACTTTCTTTCATCTTGCTGTCCTATCTCTATGATTATTATTTTTCTTAGTTATATATATATATATATATATATATATATATATATATGTGTGTAGATGTATGCATATACATATATTTATTTATTTTATTTGTTCATTTATTTATTTTTTTTTTTTCTATTTTATTTAAATGGCGTGGATATTTCCACATTCGTTATTACTGCCTGCTTAGATGAATGGGAGAAGGGGTCACGGTTGGGAGGTATTCACATTCAAAGCTATATATGAGAGTATTGGATGATCTCAGCCATCCCAAAGATGGTTTGGACCTTTTTGGCGGAACTACTCTCAAGGGTTGGGTCATCGGAATCCAGGGGGATCCAATCCTTGAGGTGGGACTCTTGGCTTTTGGCCGGAAGCCCATCATTACAGATATGGGGAGGATGATTTCATATTACCTTGGTCTCAGTCCTAACAGGCGGGTTTAGCTTACACCTGTGCCTCTATATCTGTTTTGATGCTATCCTTCGGGTAGGGTATGGAGTGGACTATCTGAGAAGTATACTCTCATTGTGCCGATAGTGGAGAATGCAAATTTCCTTTCCAACGTATGATACTTTCTTATAATTCTCAAGCAGGTAAACCAACAAAACAACAACAAAAAACATGAAAATCCCACCCTTAAATATGGACCCTGCAAATACTGACTCCCCATCCCCTGGATTTGCTGACTCCCCCCGGCACTGTTGACGACTTCTGCTGCTGTAATTAAGGAAAATTCTGTTGACGACCTTCGAACTAAAAAGGGCCACTCTACTGATGTTAAAAAATCTAGCAATTTGGGTAACACAGGGAAACTACAGTTCCTTCATGTTTCCCAAATCCCATTAGAGACAAATTATGATGATATATATAGAGCATTTGAGTGCTATGGATTGATAAAGGAGATAAGGATGAGACTTGGAGATGAAAAATGGGACTCTTGGATATCTTTTGAAAGTCATGATGAAGCGTTTAATGCCATAAGTAATATTAGTAGTATCAAAATCAACGAATTGAACATCATGGGAGCTCTTTTTGATAAGGTCCCAAAGGAATTGGATGTGTACAAACCTGCTGATTGGTTTGAAAAAGATAGAAATGTACCCATGCCTTCACAGAGAAAACCCAAACCACCAATGTGGCTCTTAGCTGAACCTAAAGGGATAATAGGGAATTATTTTAAGATATGTAAGTTTATCCAAAAAAAAAGTAGGAACCATAGCACCTGGAGATATATCTCGATTTGGGAAGAATAGTTATCTCATCCATGCCAAATCTTTGACTCAGTCTGCAATACTATCTAACTTACAGACAGGCAGTGATGAAATTACATTGGAAATGAAACCTCATCTAAATTTTAGTTATGGAAGGGGAGTGGTCTTTAATAAGGACCTGTACGAATTTACAGAGGAGGAGATACTTTCTATGTGTCCATTAAATGTATGGAAAGTGCACAAGGTTCCTGGAACTTCAATGATTATACTTACTTTCCAGGATGCTGATGTACCTTTCCATATTTTTATTGAAAATGAAAGGATTAAAGTTCGGCCTTTCAAACAAAAGCCCTTGCAATGTTTTAATTGTTTTAAATTTGGACACCCATCCAAAGTTTGCAAAAATGGAAAAATGTGTGGTATTTGCTCCAAAACTTATCATGGAGAATGTATACTTGAGGCCAGGTGTTCAAATTGCAATTTGAATCATAAATCAACTGATAGGAGATGCGAACTGTATAAGTTGGAGGAAGCTGCCCTAAACAAATCAAGTTTAGAACACATAAGTGTGGGACATGCAAAAAGACTGTTGAATAAATCAACCAGCTATGCAAAGGCCTTAAAATCAAAGGTAAATTTACCACAGGAGACATCAACCCCACCTAGCACTGCCAGTAATCCTGAGAAAAGAAATACAACCTCTGATAATAAAGTACTGCATGACAAGGTAATCATATTGCCTTCTGAGGCTCTGCCACAGTGTATTAAAAATGGGTCATTGCCCATTTCTGTACAGCCTTCGTCCCCCATTACCAACAATAGTACTAACCTCTCCCAGGCCATGTCCTTGCCTGATTTGATGGAGATGCCACCTGACACCAAGTTACCAGGTGCACCTGTATTGGGGAAGGTGCAAAAACCTGGTAGCTCAAAACTTACTAATCGGAAAAGAGAGAGACATCCATCTCTCTCGCCCCCTTCCATAAGAAATATCAAAATCACGACATCGAATAAATATGATGATTTGTCTGTTGATATTTCTGATCTGGAAGTTAATTTAAATAAATCGGAAATTCAAGTGGAGGTCCACCAACCTCCTCAACAATCAGATCAAAAAGACAAAAAGAAAATCATAAATGCTAAACCCAATCTATCAAGACCCTCTTTAATAAAACCACCTAAAAATAGTGTTAGATAAAAAACTGCTAATGGGAAGACTCCATCCAAGGGGTCTACCAAATTATAAACCATAGTTTTTTCCTCCATTTTGCAATGGTATTGTCAGGGTTTAAGGGCCAAATATGAAGAAATTAAGCTCCTTATTCATGAGCATTCCCCCATAATTATTTGTCTACAGGAGAGCAAACTTGATCATAATGCCCCTTGCCCTCGCGAATATATTAGTTATAGGACACCATATGATCACCAAGTGGGGAGCCATGGCGGAAGTCTCATATATGTTCGTCGAGATGTTCCCCAAGTTTCTCTGTCTATTCGTACACCTCTGCAGGCAGTGGTGGTACAGATTGACATAGGGCGAAAATATACTATTTGTTCTCTGTACTTGCCTCCAAATGATAACATTTTGTATGATAACTTAGTGGAGGTGATTCAACAACTCCCTCAACCTTTTCTTTTACTTGGAGATTTGAATGGTAGACATCCTTTGTCGGGTGATGTTTTAGCAAACACGAGGGGAAATATCATATCATCAATTGTGGAAAATGAAGATGTGGGACTCCTTAATACAGGAGAGCCCACACACTTTCATGTCCAGACAGGTACCTTGTCATGTATTGACCTATCAATCGTAAGCTCTAATTGCCTTCTCGACTTCGATTGGAGAACATTAGATGATTGGCATACTAGTGATCATGCATCAATCATTATAACCACCAACAATGGTCCACCTTTACAGGGATCGCCACGATGGAATCTTGACAAGGCGGACTGGGATAAATTTCGTGAGCTAAGCGAAATTGAGGGGGATGCAGGACAGGTTGAAAATATCGATGATGCCATAGACTTACTGAATGGAACTCTCCATACAGCAGGAGTCAATTCAATTCCCAAAACAACAGGGTTATTCAAATGACGACCAGTCCCGTGGTGGTCTTCAGAACTAACTGCCCTCCACAGAGCCACAAGAAGATCTCTAACACGATTGCTTAGACGCAGAACTGATGAGAATTTAATTATGTACAAGAAATGTAGAGCACGGTTCCGTCGTGCCATGAAAGAAGGAAGGCGCCAGTCATGGATGTCTTTTGTTTCCTCCATTAACAGTAGAACACCACCATCTTCTGTGTGGAGGAAAGTTAAAAAGATAGCTGGCAAATTCACCCCCAACCCACCACCAGTGTTGAAGGTGAATGGCCAGTATGTAACTGAAGCAAATGATGTTAGCAATGCCCTGGCTAATCATTTTTCAAATGTATCCAGCAAGTGTGAAGGAGCCCCTGGTCACCAGTATAGGAGCACTGAAGAAAAGAAAATTTTAAATTTTGCAACAAGAAGGGAAGAGTCGTATAATTCTCCTTTCACTGAAAGAGAATTTGATTCCGCACTTGCTCATTGCAATGATACAGCCCCTGGACCCGATGGAATTCCATATGCAATGATTAAACATGTACATTTTAATACAAAGCTATTTATTTTAAGCATTATTAATAGAATATGGCATGATCATAGTTACCCAAGTGTTTGGGAACTAGCCATTATTTTAGCCTTTTTAAAACCCGGTAAAGACAAGTTTTTAGCAGCAAACTATCGTCCTATTGCATTGACATCTTGTTTATGTAAAATCATGGAGAAGATGGTCAATGCAAGGCTGATGTGGTACCTTGAAAAGAAAGGTATTTTATCATCGATTCAATGTGGATTCCGAAACATGCACTCAACGACTGATGTGTTGATACGACTTGAGTCTTCTATTTGTGAAGTCTTTGCTTCCAAACAGCACCATGTTACAGTATTTTTTTACCTTGAAAAGGCATATGATACCACATAGAGATATGGTATACTTAAAACCATTCATGAATTGGGATTGAGAGGAGAGCTGCCACTATTTATTCAGGCATTTCTTTCACGTAGAATTTTTCAAGTGAGAGTTGGGGAAACTCTATCAGAGAGTAAGTGCCAGGAAGAAGGAGTTCCTCAGGGTAGTGTGCTGAGTGTAACCCTTTTTGCACTAGCAATTAATGGGATATCCTCAGCCATTCCCCAGGATGTTCTCTCAACATTATTTGTGGATGATCTCTCAATATCATTTGCTGGCACTAGAATGGCAATGGTTGGAAGAAAAATCCAACTCTCTATTGATAAAATTATCCAGTGGGCTGACATGAATGGTTTTAAGTTCTCGACAAGTAAAACTACCAATGTCCATTTTTGTCGTATCCGGGGAGTACATCCAGACCCGGATATATACATTAAAGGTCAACGGATACCATGTGCAAGAGAAGCTAAATTTTTAGGTTTGATATTTCATTGTAGGCTTACATGGGTTTCTCACTTAAAAGCGTTAAAAGCTAAATGTGTTGAAGCTCTGAATATCTTAAAAGTATAGTCCCATACATCATGGGGGGCAGACCGCAATACTATTTTAAAATTATACAAGGCCTTGATTTTTTCCAAAATTAGTTATGGTTGTGAAATATATTCTTCAGCCACCCCAAGCCGGTTAAAAATATTAGACTCGATACATCATGCAGGTATTAGATTGTCTACTGGAGCTTTTAAAACCTCACCTATCCCAAGTCTCCTTGTTGATGCCGGAGAGTTACCTCTAGACCTTTACCGAATGTCTTCCATTATTCGGTATTGGTTTAGATTGCAAAGACTCCCTAACTCTCTAGCCTTTCAGACTGCAAGCCTTGTAAGACACGCATCATACTTTGAGTTGCACCCAAAATCTCCTCAACCTTTTGGCTTTCGGGTGAAACGATTATTAAATAGTCTGGATATGATTAGAAATAAGGTACTTCCATTCAAGGTATCATCAACGCCTCCATGGAAGTTACCAGAGATATCTTTTTGTAAATATTTTATTGGAGAAAAGAAGAATATGTCAGACCTAGAAGCCAGGTCTCTTTTTAATGAACATGTTAAAGAACATAGAGGATCAACTTTTATCTATACTGATGGCTCCAAATCTGATGCTGGCGTTGGATTTGGAGTACATAGTAATGGTTTTAATTGTAGAGGTGCACTTCCTCTGACCGCTTCCATATTTACTGCCGAACTGTATGGCATATTAACCGCTATTGAGAAAATAGCGTTGGAGGAGGGTAATTTTACAATTTTTAGTGATGCAAGGAGTGTCCTTCAAGCTATAGAAGTTTTTGGGCTCAAGCCATGTCGTCCTGATGGAAGTTCCTATAGGGTAGCTTCCTTGGGTATATTACAACTACGGCGATATTCTCAGAGAATTTACCTTAAGGTACCCAGAATTCTAACTCCTGGAGCGAATATCCCTAATAAAAGAACCAGGGATATCGCGAAATATCAGAGGACGTATTCTTGACACGCCACATGGCAATCTGCACCCTGAACAGAGATAACACTTCGAAGGGGTCAATTGGCAAGAAAACGAAAACCAGAAAGAAAAGGAGAGCCGCTCGCAAGGTATCTCTCCTCTCCCGTTTCGTAAGTGTGCATTGCGCCGCTCACGGCGCCATCTCCATTCCTTTTTGCGTAGCTCAACAACTCGGTGTTTTTTCCCTGTGTTTCTCGCAAATTCTTGGATTTAATCGATTAATTATGCTTTCTCCAACTTCTTCTGCTTCTGATAAGTTGAGTATTATTTCTTTTATGTATAAATGTAGGCTCTTGGTAATTTTTAAAGTGATTAATAGTAATATCTTTGTTACAAGAGCTGTTGCCTACCGGAGGCGTCCTGGACGCTGTCGCTCGCTAGGTATGAGTTATTTAGTTAGCCAGAACGACGTTCCCGGCTGTTTCACTTTAATAATTTTAGCTGTTTAGCGTTACATAGGATTTCTTTATATGATGCTTTTAGTATTGTTTGTCTTGGCGAAGGATTCGCCGATTCTGGCCTACGCTAGACCGTGTAGCCTAGTCGTTTGGCCCTAGTACTTTCCTGCATGATATTCAGATTTCCGAGTGTTTTAAAAATTTTATTGAAGCTTTAGGCAGTTTTATACATTTAAGATTATATTGATTTCTTCCAAGATAGTATACGAGTGAGTTTCGGTGATTTAGGTAATCGATTCTCTTGGCGCCTAGGCTAAGTTGCTTATGGGGCCTTAGTATACTTTCTCACACTCCCCGGTTGCTCTCTTCTCTTCGGAGAAGGTGTGCAATCCCTTTCCCTCTGTTTAAGCCTTGGGCTTAACCCTAGTGGTTTATCTGAATTAACTTTCGATACAACTATATTAGGGTGTTGCTGTGCCTTTCTGTTTCCAGTAAGTCTGGCTTCAGAGAGGGGGCAGAACATCAGAGTTCTTAGTCTGAGTCTGTTTATGTCTGGCTTGTGGTTGAGACTCCCTTGCTAGACTGACACAGACATAGGAGGCTTAGCCTCCTTAGGTCACTTTCGAAGGTTTCTGTACGAGATGATTCCTTCTTCTTGTGATCTAGCAGACTAGTCCAGTGTTGCTGTTCTCGGTGTCGAGGATAAGATCCTTTTTCTGGGAATAGCAACACCTTCCTTGCTTTGGTTCCGTGGGGGTTGGCAAGTTTTGCTGGCCTCCCTCCTCGGATCTCCCTTAGGCTAAGATGAGTTTTCTTGGCTGCGGGTGATTCATTACTAAAGCAAGGTTGGTAGGACCCTCTTCGTCCTTTCCTCCTCTTTCCTCTGTAATGGCCTAGCCATTACATTACTGTCCGTCATTCTACATCTGTACCTAGCATAGGTTAGGATGTGGAGTTTACTCAGTCCCTTGCCGGCCGGCAGAGAGTGCCGGCCGGCAAAGGTCTTCTGCTTTGAGTGCTCCCCGGACCTCTCTTGGTCCCTCATCCATGTTTGTCTGTAGAGCCAGATGGCATTGGTCAGGAAGCCTGAAATTATATTCTCCCCTTCCTTATGTGCACTCTTTTGGGTTGCCGGGCTATGAGGTAGTACAGTCTCTTATCCCGGCATCCATTCTGTTTTCTTCTAGTGTTGTACCCTAGCCAGCTGCCGGCCTAAGTGGCCGTCAGCCGGGCAGTCGGAGTTCTCTGGTTCTTTTGCTGCCGGCCGGCATCGGTTGTATACCTTTGCCGGCCAGCTATTATCACGCCATTGTCTGCCGGTCGCTACGAGTGGTGGCCGGCAGCCGGGTGCTACCTTGTGTAGTTGCCGACCGGCACTTGCAGTTGCCGGCCGGCACATGTATTTGAACCAGCGTTCTGCCGCCTTATAGCTCTTAAGTAGTATACTTTAGACTTGCCGGCCGGCACATTACCTTCTATACTGTACCAGTATTCTTCAGTATATTATATACTGTAGGGAGAAAACTATAGTATAGCATTGTTACAACACTGTGTTTTCTAACATTTTTGTGTTATCTTGCACAGCCCTTTGGTGTTGCCTTACAGATAAAGAAAGTGAGTTCTTTCTTGTCTACTATCCGGTATTTTAAAATCATCCTTTAGGTGTGAGCTACACCTGTTTCCTCTGGAAATTTTTCATTGGTTGCTCTAAGACAGATTAACCATACGATTTTATTATCTGGAAGGTTGCAACAATTGACTGTGCGGGAAACACAAGTGTGTGTCTTTCCTTTCTGTTTAATTATGCTAAACTATGTATATCCAGTGATACGTAGTTCACTTGATACTCATGGAAATTTCTTCTCTTTACAGGAGGACCATCCGAAGTGTGGAAGTGTTTTCTGCAACGTCCGCAGCAAGAACTTCTGCGGACATGATTTGTGTAGGAGGCACGCAGCATGCGCAGTCTCTAAAGGTGATCTCCGGTATTGGGACCCGCAGGTATGTACCGTGTGCACTAACCTGGTTGCTGAGGCTTTTGATTCCCCTAGGACGGCGGAGTCAAGGGATATAGCAAGGGAGAAGCTTCGTACCTGGGTAAGGGGTTTCCAGAAGAACACCTCTGGACCTTATCTTCCAAGTGAGAAGATGAGGGCTTACCTTTTCCCCAGAGCGTCAGCTGATGCAGTGATTCCCCAGCCTCAAGTGGAGATCCCGGTAGTTCAGATCCCGGTGGATGCTGAAGTCGCTGTCGCCCTGCAGGACATCCAGTTGGACGACAGGATGTCGGAGGTGTCCGAGCGTCTGGAAGAGGACCTCCTGGCAGAAGACCAGGATGAAGATCAGGCTCCAGACATTGAAGAGGAAGAGGTCGACGAGGTGTCGGCTACTCCGGTTCAGGCCCCTGAACCTATTCCCTCAACATCGTCCGCTCTCCCAGAAGAGCTGGGACAGACCCTCTCCATCGTTGGAATGATCCAACAGATGCAGAGGGAGAATAATGAGAAGGCGGCTGCAATGGAGCTGCAGATGCGGAAACTTGCAGCATCACGTGGGCCCCAGAAGAGGCTCAACGTGAAAGACCTTCCCTTGTGCTCAGATGCTAACCCGTGGAGATATGCTGAGCACATGCCGATGACGGTCGGAAAGATCGTCATGTCGGAAAAGTTGGGCTCAGTTCCCCTTGAGGAGGTGGAATTCTGGCCCAGCAAAGGGTCGTATCCGGACTGTTATGTCCGTTTGAGGAAGGAACCAGCTTCAAAGGAGGAGACAGAGCCGAAGGAGGTCATAGTTATGGACCATGCTAAGGCTCAAGCTTTGCTTTCATGCTCGATGAAAGAGAGGGGCTTCACGAACTCAAAGGTTGCTGCTTTGAGTAAGAAGCACCCTTCCTTTGTGTCCTCTCCTGCTAGAGCCTTCCCCTTTATGCAGAAAGGGTTTGCGGCTGTGCTAAAAGCAGTCGAGGCTGGCAAGCCATGCCCCTCCTTGGAGGAGTGTAAACCTTTGTCTCTGGCCCTACCTATGGACCACAAGGACTGGAAGGACGTCCATCTTACCTTCTCAGTCGGGAAGTTGGAGGCTGATATTGCCGGACGTCAGTTCGGTGAGAACCTCCCCAAGCTGTCTGACTTTCTTTTGCGAAGGGAGCTCGAGACGAAAGAAAGACTGGCTGCCTCAATGTCTCTTCAAACCACTCTTGAGACAATGGCAAGTGACCCCAAGGTCCATGAGATGTTCATGGTAGTGGCTAAGACTCATCTGGCCACAGTGACGAAGGATCTTTACAGCTTCGTCAAGGCGAGGAGAGCTTGTAGGGAGTTTGTGTTCGCCTCGGCTGCGGTGAGGCACGAGCCAAGGAAACTAATCTCCTCCAACATTTGGGGCAAAGACCTTTTCCCTAACGAAGCGGTCAAGGAGGTTGTGGATAAGGCCGCCACAGAGAATAGAAACCTTCTCCAGAAGTGGGGCCTGTCTCTCAAGAGAAAGTCTTCCCCGGATGAGGGTCCTCAACCAAAGAGGAAGACTAAGAGGACTAGGCTACCCTCTCGGCCAGCCAAGCCATTTAGACAGCAACAGCAACAGCAATTGCCTATGCCTTCAGTGCCCCAGATGGTGGCACAAACCCCGACCACATTCCAATGGGTACCCCAAGCCGTGTCGACGCAGTCTCCGGCATTTAACCCAACGTTCGAAGGGCAGTCGACTACCTTTCGAGCAAAGCCTAGAGGAGCAGCCAGAGGCTCGTCTAGACGCCCCTCAAGGGGAAGGGGATTCAAGAGTGGTCGCGGTCAGGGAGGCAAGACCTCAGGACAGCAGTCGAAGTGAGATGATACCGGTAGGAGGGAGACTTCAGAATTTTCGGGATCGGTGGACCTTCGATCCCTGGGCCCACAGCCTACTCAAGAATGGACTGGGTTGGAGCTGGTACAGCACTCCAACCCCGTGCCCTCGATTTTTCCAACACTCCACCCCCGTTCTGGAGGAGTACATTCAAGAACTGTTGGAGAAAAAAGTGATCCGAAGGGTAAAGTCCATCAAATTCCAAGGGAGGCTGTTTTGTGTTCCCAAGAAGGACTCGGAAAAACTCAGAGTCATTCTGGACTTGTCGCCACTCAACAAGATCATAGTGAACTGCAAGTTCAAGATGCTAACACTGCAACACATAAGGACCTTACTGCCCAAGAGGGCATTTACCGTCTCCATAGATTTGTCAGACGCCTATTGGCACGTTCCAATCAATCGCCGACTCTCCCCCTACCTAGGGTTCAAGCTACATCGAAGACTATACGCCTTCAGAGCCATGCCATTCGGGCTAAATATAGCGCCAAGGATCTTCGCGAAGCTTGCGAGCGTAGCTCTCAAACAATTACGCCTAAAGGGAATCCAGGTGGTAGCCTACCTGGACGACTGGCTGGTGTGGGCAGCATCCAAGACAGAATGCTTGCAAGCTTCCCTGCAGGTGATCCAGTTCCTAGAGTATCTAGGCTTCAAGAGCAACAGAAAAAAGTCTCGACTTTCTCCATCTCAAAAGTTCCAGTGGTTGGGAATCCACTGGGACCTAGTGTCACACCGATTCTCCATCCCGGCGAAGAAGAGGAAGGAGATAGCTGGTTCTGTCAAGAGACTTCTGGATTCCGAAAGGATATCAAGACGCGAACGGGAGAGAGTGCTGGGTTCTCTCCAGTTTGCTTCGGTAACAGACCCGGTGCTAAGAGCACAGCTAAAGGATGCAACCGGAGTTTGGAGAAGTTATGCATCAAACGCGTGAAGAGATCTGAGAAGACCAGTTCCGCTTCGTCTACGTACTCTTCTCAGGCCTTGGTCCCAAGCCAGACAACTAAAGAAGTCGGTACTTCTTCAGCCACCTCCCCCCTCGTTGACTATTCACACAGACACCTCGAAGGAGGGGTGGGGAGGTCATTCTCATCGGAAGAAGGCCCAAGGGACTTGGTCCAATCTATTCAAGACATTTCACATAAATTTTCTGGAAGCTATGGCAGTACTCCTTACCTTGAAGAAAGTCTCCCCGCGTCGCTCGATCCACATAAGGTTGGTGCTGGACAGCAAGGTGATTGTGAGATGCTTGAATCGACAAGGATCGAGGTCACCACCTCTCAACCAGGTGATGTTGGCCATCTTTCGACTGGCGGAAAAGAAGAAGTGGTACCTGTCGGCAGTTCACCTTCAAGGAGTCCGCAATGTGACAGCGGACGCTCTATCCAGGTTCACACCGATAGAGTTGGAGTGGTCCCTAGACGCAGGATCATTCTCCTTCATCTTGAGTCAAGTCCCAGAACTGCAGATAGACCTCTTTGCGACGAAAGACAACAAGAAGTTACCCCTTTACGTGTCCCCGTACGAGGACCCCTTGGCGGAAGCAGTGGACGCGATGTCCCACGACTGGAACAGATGGTCCAGGATTTACCTGTTCCCTCCTCACAACCTTCTGTTGAGGGTCCTCAACAAACTGAGATCCTTCAAGGGAGTAGCGGCAATAGTGGCTCACAAGTGGCCGAACAGCGTGTGGTTCCCTCTGGCATTGGAACTACGGCTGAAGTTTCTACCGCTACCAGATCCAGTTCTGACCCAGCGATTCCAGAAGTCGACTGTCTGCGCTTCATTGCAGAAAACCCGGACCCTGCAGCTCATGATTTTCTCTCCCTAGCGGTGAGAAAGCGTTTCGGGATTTCGAAAGACAGCATAGACTTCTTAGAGGAATATAAGTGCAAATCTACTAGAAGGCAATATAAGTCATCTTGGAGAAAATGGGTGGCCTTTGTCAAGGCGAAGAATCCGCAGGAGATCTCGACGGACTTCTGCTTATCTTTCTTCATCCACCTCCATGGTCAAGGGTTAGCAGCTAACACGATTTCAACGTGTAAATCTGCTTTGACAAGACCCATTTTATATGCCTTCCAGGTCGACCTCGCTAACAAGATTTTTAATAAAATTCCGAAAGCCTGTGCTAGGCTCAGACCTTCAGCACCTCCAAAGCCCATTTCATGGTCTTTAGATAAAGTTCTTCATTTTGCTTCACTGTTGAACAATGAGGAGTGTGCGTTAAAGGATTTGACCCAAAAAGTTATTTTCCTATTTGCACTCGCGTCCGGGGCCAGGGTTAGTGAGATTGTAGCCCTCTCGAGAGAGGAAGGTTGTGTTCAGTTCTTGGATGGGGGAGAGCTGAACCTGTTTCCGTATCCTACGTTTCTCGCCAAGAACGAGTTACCCACCAACAGGTGGGGTCCCTGGAGAATCTGCCCTCTGAAAGAAGATGCATCTCTATGTCCAGTAGAATGCCTAAAGGTCTATCTTCGTAGAACTTCAGACTTCAAGGGTGGTCAACTATTCAGGGGAGAAACATCAGGCTCAAATTTATCACTGAAACAACTCAGGGCGAAAATCACATATTTTATTCGCAGAGCGGATCCTGACAGGACACCCACAGGTCACGATCCGAGGAAAGTTGCCTCATCCTTAAATTTCTTTAATTGTATGGATTTTGAACATCTTCGTTCATACACTGGCTGGAAGTCTTCCAGAGTGTTCTTTCGTCACTATGCGAAGCAAGTGGAGCAACTAAAGAGGTCTGTGGTAGCAGTGGGTTGCGTCATTAACCCTGCTGTTTAGCTCTGCGAGGAACAGTGGATTTAATTGGGACGATTAATTCCGAGGTGAGTGTGTAGTTACATACTGTTCTACAAACTAAGTGTGAGGGCACGGGGTTGCCCACGTTGACTGTTCCACTTTCAAAGGTGAACCTAGCATAAGTGCAGACATGTGTGCCGAGCGTTTCTAACGCTAATGTGACTGATTAGTAATACTGTACAGACCTTTACAATTTTGATACCTCGGTATGTTAAAAGTGGCGCTAATGTTTTTCTTTCAGATAAACAAGTTTCTGTTTACTATCATGCTTATGCTTATTTTTTGGTTATCCTCTTCTTATATATATATAGTTGTTGTTAACCTGTTTTATTTATTGTTTGTCAATAAACTAGTTCTTGCGAACCTTGCGTCTCCTTCACCTGTGTCAATTTATTGGTAATAATTGAGCATTACGTACTATGTATATTTATCTAGGATAATTCTAATAGATTGTTCCTTTATGCAAGCATTTTTTGCATTGGTTTATGCTTTCCCTTAGCGGGAGGACTCCATGCCCTAAGGGGACGGTGGCGGATATGCAAGTTTCCTCCTACTCGGATATAAACCTTTGTCCAATACAGTATTGAACGGAGAACTGGTCGATATTTCATATTGACGCAGTGGTTCTTTACAAACTATGCTTTACATGATATAGGGTGAGACCACTTTATTGGCTTGTCTGTTATTCATACATAAGTATATGTACTCTTCGAGACTTTTCCAGAGTCTAGTAGGACTCTTCCCTGTAGGGGGCAGGAAGCACTAACATGGGTTGTGGTTAGTGAAAAGATGTATGACGGTAACATCTTAGGTCTCTAGGTCTAGTTGACCGGGGAAATACCTCCGGGGAGTACAGCCCGTTTTGAGAATCCACAGATACAGTAATGCTCTGGTATACTTCCATCAGGACGACATGGCTTGAGCCCAAAAAACGGATTTTGAGCGAAGCGAAAAATCTATTTTTGGGTGAGATGGCCATGTCGTCCTGATGGACCCGCCCTTCCCTTTCTACGAAAGGGCTGTAGGTCCCCTCCCTACATACAGTATCTGTAGCACCTCGTGTATCGCTACAAGGAATACAGATGGCGCCGTGAGCGGCACAATGCACACTTACGAAACGGGTGAGGAGAGATACCTTGCGAGCGGCTCTCCTTTTCTTTCTCGTTTTCTTGCCAATTGACCCCTTCGAAGTGTTATCTCTGTTCGGGGTGCAGATTGCCATGTGGCGTGTCAAGAATACGTCCTGTGATATTTCGCGATATCCTTGGTTCTTTTATTAGGGATATTCGCTCCAGGAGTTAGAATTCTGGGTACCTTAAGGTAAATTCTCTGGGAATATCGCCGTAGTTGTAATATACCCAAGGAAGCTACCCTATAGGAACTTCCATCAGGACGACATGGCCATCTCACCCAAAAATAGATTTTTCGCTTCGCTCAAAATCCGTTTTTTTGGGCTCAAGCCATGGCGTCCTGATGGAAGGTTCCTTTTTGGTAGCTTCCTTAGGTATATAAACTACTAGATATTCCCAGAGAATTTAACCACAGGTTATCACAGAATTCTAACTTCTGGAGCGAGTATCCTAAAGGTTTCCCTTTAAGACATCGTATAACAACAGGGGACGCATGTATCAACGCGCCACATAGCTATCTGCACCCCACATAGAGTTAACACTTCGATGTGTAGGGCGGAGAATAGCTGGGGAGCCGTTCCACAGCTAATCTCGTCCGTGGCTACTTTTGGTATTCGAGACGTAAACAAACGGGCGCCATTGCTAAATGACGTTACGTCCGTCCTCATCCTTCGCTTAGTAGCTTGCCTTACTAGACGGATTTTTCCCTGTGCTTATCTTATCGACTTGCATCTTAGCCATGTCTCTACCCTCGGCCTCGCCTTCTTCTGGAAAGTTGAGTACAAGGTTCCAGTATTGTTTAAATAAGCTCTGACCGCAAAGTAACTTTTACTTTTCGAGATATTTTATGTTTTTTGGCAGAGCTTTGCTGCTACCGGACCCGCCATTTTATGGCGTGGCTGTTGTTTTTGCATGCCTTATTTAGCTAGCCTCAACAGATTTTCCGGCCTCATTAACTAATCGATTCTATTAGTTATTTAGTCTTCATAGCTAGGAACTTTATATATCGTGTTTTGACGCTATTTTATTGGTCATCGCCTGACCCCATACCAGTTCGCTAGTCTAGCCCCTAGGCCAGAGTGCCTATCATCAGTGTTCATGCATGATATATTACAGTGATCCTAGGTTTAGTTATGAAGATAGTGGCATTATTTTATGATACTGTTTACTGTGATGCAAGTGTTTTCGCCTTCAGGGACCATATAGGGGATAGGTTTGACAGTGTACCTCTCTAACCTAACCTAATTGTAGGCCCCCTATATGCTCCCTTCACCCCCTGCCTTTGGGCATTCCCTCTGCGTAGCCTTGCTCCCCCTACCACGTAAAGGGATCAAGCTCATACCAGAGTACATATCGCTTCTCTGTCCTCCCTAAGGGAATGATCCCCCCTTAGGGTTGCGTCCGAGAATGAGGAACGGCCTGCCCTTCCTCTATTGGTGAGGCTAGGTTACCTGACCTTCCCTGCATTGCGATACGTCTTCCAACCTTCCTGGTTCAGGGTGTAACATCCCTGCTCTAGGTTAGGCTTGGGGGGAGTTAGTCCTGTGTCTTGCTGAAACGGTACCCATGCACCGTTCTCAGACAGGCTGCCTACCTTAGGCTAGGGAGCGTCCTCCCTTCCTTGGTGGCCGCTTTGGTACAGAGCCTCCCCTTTGGAAGACCCTTCTTCTCCCCTCCCCACCTATCTCTTGTATGGCCTAGCCTATACTTAGGTTAGCCTATACCCAGCTGTCCCCTGTCCTACAACTCCTCCTTAGGGTGGAGTGATAGGGCTACCTTGAGTCCCTGTGTGCAGTCCGCTCTGGTACATTTAACCTTCATAGTGTCCTATGGGGTTAACCACTGGATGCGTTTTGTCCGCAGGGGTTCTCCCCCCCTCTTGGGTGTTCCCTAGCCCTCCCTTGGGCTACACTGGCTCCCGGCTGCCTGCGGCCCCTGCCTCTGGATGATAGGGCTAGCCTCTATCATGGGTACACCCATTCAGGTGGGATGCCTTGGGGTTCGTGTCCGTACCCCTACATCCCTCCTTCTGTCTCTTTCACTGTCCTGGTGCCGGTTCCTTGCCGCCTCTACTGTCGGTGATACCGACCTCCCCCTTGGTGACACATTCCTTGCCCCCCGGGCGGTCAGTCCTCCGTGTGCCGGAGGGCTGCCACCTCCCGTCGGCGTACAGCCGATGGCCTACCCTCATACCTCCTAGCTTCGGTCGTCCGTCCATCGGACCGGCCCCCGGAGTGCCGGCATCCATTGCCGGTAGTCCGGTTCTGCTATAGCTCATCCTTGTCCCTGTCACCAAGCCGGCAACCTTCGGCTGCCGGAGCCTCTGCCTCCCGCCGGCGTGCCGCCATTGTGCCGGGGGCCGCCATCCTGGCATTACTCCTGACTTTTATAATTGTCTTCCCTAATGCCAGAAACTCTGCTGGAGCGGCCTCCGGCGTGCCGTCGGTCTGCCCCTTGTGCCAACAAGAAAGGCGATCTGAAGTTTTGGGACCCGCGGAACTGTACAGTCTGCAAGGACCGCCTGGTCGAGGCGTTCGATAATCCTCCCTCAGCGGAGGTTAGGGACGCTTCTCGAGAGAAGCTACGCAAGTGGGTGCGTGGCTTCCAGAAGAACGTCACTGGACCATACCTTGCCACCGAAGACTTGAGGGCCTTGCTTTTCCCGAAGGCATCCCCAGACTCTGTGGTCCCCAAGGATCAGATCCCCACCGTCCAGATAACGGTGGAATCTGATGTAGTCATGGCCCAGTCCATGCACGAGTGTCGCCTGGATACCGACAACGCAGAACGTATGTCGGAAGTGTCGGAGAACACGGAGAGGAACCTCATGGCCGAAGAACTGGACTATGAGGAAGACCAAGTGGAATACACCGAGTCGGAGCAGGAGGTCGCTCCGCCTTCCACCCCCACCCCGACTCCTACACTGACCGATGTATCACTCCCGTCTACCTCCGCCACCCCGGACCCCATCCCATCCAGCGCCCAGGAGATGTTCCGAATGCTCGAAGCTCTCATGGACAAGAAACTCCGTGAGACACACGAATACATCAGGACCATGGGAAGTTCAAAGGAACCGAAAAGGATTTCGGTTAAGGACCTCCCGGCATGTTCGGACGCCAACCCCTGGAGGTATGCCGAGCACATGCCAATCACAACGGGCAGGATCTTCATCAGTGAGAAGGTCGGCTCGGTTGCCCTGGAAGAAGTGGAATTCTTCCCGAGTTTTGAGGCTTATCCGGACTGTTACGTCCGACTTCGATCCGAACCTGCCTCTAAAGAAGAGACCGAACCGAAGGAGGTGATTGTGTTCGATCTCCCGAAGGCCCAGGCTATGCTGGCCAATGCTGTTAAAAGTAGGGGTTTTACCTGCTCAAAGCTTCCGGCGCTGAGCAAAAAGCACCCTACCTACGTCGTACCAGACGATGCGATCCTCCCCTTCATGGAAAAGGCCTTCGCTGCGGTACACAAGGCAGTGGAAGAAGGGAAACCTTGCCCTGCACTGGAGGAGTGCAGACCCTTCTCCCTGATTGCTCCCCCCGATGTTCGACACTGGAAAGATGTCCAGCATACATTCGTGGTAGGGAAACTAGATCCTGACGTTGCTGGACGTCAGTTTAACGAAGACCTCCCGAAACTTAATGACCATCTCCTTCGTCAGGAACATGACACGAAGGAAAGGCTCGCCGCATCCATGTCCCTCCAGGTACAGCTCGACGTCATGGCCGGTGACACTAGAGTCCCCGACCACTACATGGTGCTCACCAAAACACATTTGGCGACTGTAGTAAAAGACCTGTACAGCTTCATGAAGGCTCGTAGAGCCTGTCGTGAATTCGTGTTCTCCAGTGCCACAGTGAGACACGAACCCCGGAGGCTGATTTCCTCCAACATCTGGGGTAAGCACCTCTTTCCCTCTTCCCTTGTGAAAGAGATCACCGACAAGGCCGCCACGGAGAACAGGAACCTTCTCCACAAGTGGGGCATGTCAAAGAAAAGGAAATCCTCTCAGGACGATGGCCCTCAGCCTAAGAGGAAATCCTCCAAGCCGAAACCCCAGCAACGTCAACAGAGACGGCAGTTTCCGGAATCCGCTTCTCCCCAAGTGGCAGCTCAGCCACAGCAGACCTTTCAGCTGGTCACCCAACCGGTCTTGTCACAGTCGCCGGTTTTCACCCCTGCTTTCGAGCAACAGTCGACTACCTTTCGTCCCAAAGGTAGAGGCTCAAACAGAGGTGCAGGCAGAGACGCATCTCGCCATCCCTCCAGAGGCAGAGGAGGAAGGGGAGCTAGCGGCCGAGGCAGTAAACCCTCGGGACACAAGAAGCAATGAAGTGCTTCCGGTGGGAGGAAGACTCCGCCAATTCCAGGATCGTTGGACCTTCGATCCCTGGGCACACAGCATCGTCAAGAAGGGTCTAGGCTGGAGTTGGACTCAACCACCCCCAACCTTCCAGCAATTCTTCCAACAATCAACCCCCCTTCTGGAAGAATATGTCCTAGATCTCTTGAACAAGAAGGTGATAAGGAGGGTAAAGTCAACCAGGTTCCAAGGGACTCCGACAAACTCAGAGTCATTCTAGACTTATCCCCCCTCAACAAGTTCATAGCGAACAACAAGTTCAAGATGCTGACTCTTCAACAGATAAGGACCCTTCTGCCTCAAGGTTTCTACACGGTCTCCATAGACCTGGCGGATGCCTACTGGCACGTTCCAATGAACCACCACGCTTCCTCCTACCTAGGATTTCGACTCCAAAGGAAAAGCTACGCCTTCAGGGCCATGCCCTTCGGCCTCAACGTGGCCCCTCGGATCTTCACAAAGCTGGCGGACGCCATCGTTCAACAGCTTCGCCTCCGAGACGTCCAGGTGATGGCCTACCTTGACGACTGGCTAGTCTGGGCTCCATCGCCCGAGGATTGTTTAAGATCCTGCAACAAAGTTACCCAGTTCCTAGAACACCTGGGATTCAAGATAAACGCGAAGAAATCTCGCCTCTCTCCAGCTCAGAAGTTCCAATGGTTAGGAATCCAGTGGAACCTTCAGTCACACCGCCTTTCCATCCATCAGAAGAAAAGGAAGGAAATAGCAGGGTCTGTCAAGCGACTGCTGAAATCCAAACGGATCTCAAGACGTCAGCAGGAACGAGTTCTAGGCTCTCTACAGTTCGCCTCAGTGACAAACCCAGTGCTACGTGCACAGCTAAAGGATGCCGCGGGAGTCTGGAGATGTTCCGCATCCATCGCTCGAAGAGACCTCAAGAGACGGCTCCCAAACAGACTTCGGCTGCTCCTAAAGCCGTGGTCGGAAGCAAAGGCCCTGAAAAGGTCCATCCCTCTTCAACACCCACCTCCATCACTCAACATCCACACGGACGCTTCGCTGGAGGGTTGGGGAGGTCACTCCCACCAAAAACAGGCTCAAGGAACATGGTCTCCCCTATTCAAGACGTTTCAAATCAACATCTTGGAGGCCATGGCGGTCCTTCTAACTCTGAAGAAACTCTCCCCGCCTCCCTCGATCCATATTCGTCTGACCCTGGACAACTCGGGGGTAGTCCGATGTCTCAATCGACAAGGCTCAAGATCGCCCCAGATAGATCAGGTGCTTCTAATAATCTTCCGTCTGGCAGAGAAGAAGAAATGGCACCTGTCTGCAGTTCACCTACAAGGATTCCGCAACGTGACGGCGGACGCTCTATCTCGAACAAGCCCGATAGAGTCGGAATGGTCTCTAGACGCAAGATCGTTCTCCTTCATCTCTCACCAAGTCCCAGAACTCCAGATCGATCTCTTCGCAACGAGCGACAACAATCAACTTCCTCGATATGTGGCCCCGTACTGGACCCCAAGGCAGAAGCAGTGGACGCCATGTCACTGGATTGGAACAGATGGTCCAGGATCTACCTGTTCCCTCCCACCAACCTTCTGCTAAAAGTCCTCTCCAAACTGAGAACCTTCAAAGGAACAGCGGCCCTAGTGGCTCCCAAGTGGCCCCGGAGCAACTGGTACCCCCTAGTCCTGGAGCTACAACCCACGCTGATCCCTCTCTCGGGCCCAGTTCTCGCCCAGCAAGTACAGAAGTCGACTGTCTTCGCTTCATCATCGAAAGTCAGGGACCTTCATCTCATGATTTTCTCTCCCTAGCCGTGAAGAAAAGGTTTGGGATCTCGAAGAAAAGTCTAGACTTCCTCGAGGAATACAAGACCGAATCCACACGACGGCAATACGAATCATCCTGGAGAAAGTGGGTCTCATTTGTCAAGGCAAAAAATCCTACGGAAATCACCATCGATTTTTGTATGTCCTTCTTCATTCACCTTCATGGACAGGGCTTAGCAGCCAACACGATTTCTACTTGCAAATCGGCCTTGACTAGACCACTAATGTACGCCTTCCAGATTGATCTGTCCAGCGACATCTTCAATAAACTGCCGAAGGCATGCGCTCGTCTATGCCCAGCACCCCCACCAAAACCTATCTCCTGGTCTCTGGACAAGGTGCTCCATTTTGCTTCCAGTTTGGACAACGATTTGTGCCCTCTCAAGGATCTGACTCAAAAGGTTATATTTCTTTTTGCTCTTGCTTCAGGAGCCCGAGTCAGCGAAATAGTGGCATTATCAAGGGACGAGGGTCACATTCTGTTTACAGACTCAGGAGACCTTACCCTCTTCCCGGATCCGACATTTCTAGCTAAAAACGAACTACCCACCAAAAGATGGGGCCCTTGGAGAATCTGCCCTCTGAAAGAAGATGTCTCTCTATGTCCAGTAGAGAGCCTCAAGGTCTATCTTCGTAGAACTTCTGACTTTGGTGGAGGCCAACTCTTCAAAGGAGAAACATCGGGCAGCGACCTGTCACTGAAACAACTAAGAGCGAAGATCACCTACTTCATTCGCAGAGCGGATCCTGACAGTACACCCGCAGGTCATGATCCTAGAAAAGTCGCATCGTCTCTGAATTTCTTTCAGAGTATGGATTTCAAAAGCTTCAAGAGTTTCACAGGATGGAAATCCTCGCGTGTTTTCTTCAAGCATTACGCGAAACAAGTGCATGAAGTCAAACATTTCGTGGTAGCCGCAGGTAGTGTTATGAAACCTGCACCTAACTCTGCATACAACAGTGAGTTACTTGGGACTCTAACTCCTCGGGTGCCTATGTTGACCCTCACGTGATACATAGTGAATTCAAAGACACCTAGTGTTTTTCATAGACTGTTCTTCTCTCTCAGGTGAAATGTCATAGTCGTCACATGAGTGCCGTATGCCTAGTGCATGGTGTGTTTTTCTTTTAAAAGACTAATGTTCCTCTGGAACCCGTGCTTTCTAATAATTTGAAATTTCCTTTCAGATTCAAGAGCGAAGTCTTTCATTACTATGTACATTATAATTTTATTGTAAATACTTTTACATACCTTATTGCATTTATTACCATATTCTGCAATTGTGAAATAAAAATTTCTATTTTACTTACTTGTGCGTCTCAATCCGCTCCTACTTATACTATGAAATACATGGTTGTCATAGTTTCATTATCCTTCCCCTTTTCCTCTATAAAACGGATGAAGATAATGGGGTCAATCCCTATTATATACTCACCCTTGCTATGTAATATTCCTAACTGAATACTTACTTGCGCTATACCTTCGAGACCAGACTGTTCTCCTTATAATATACAGTGCTTAACCACCACTTGTCTGTTTTTTGAGAATGTTCCTATACGAATAGCAACCATTCTGTCTTGTCTCCGAGTTCTTCACGTTCTCCCCACAAGGTGGGTAGCCCTTCAAGAACCACTTTGATCCTCAGCATGGTCCGTTGGGACTTCTCTGCCAAGGGGGGCAGGGAGTTTCAGCCCCACGGTACCTCTATCAAGATTACCATGCTTACTCTATTCAAAGCCCTCGGCACTTACACTAAAGGGGAAAATCTACCACGATACATTGATTCTCTGGTATTCTTCCATCAGGACGCCATGGCTTGAGCCCAAAAAACGGATTTTGAGCGAAGCGAAAAATCTATTTTTGGGTGAGATAGCCATGGCGTCCTGATGGACCCTCCCTGCTACTTCGTCCAGCCTTTCAGGTCCCACCCTGTCCTGCTATATCATGGTGATCGGCAAGCAACTGGCTTCAGAATGAGGACGGACGTGACGTCATTTAGCAATGGCACCCGTTTGTTTACGTCTCGAGTACCAAAAGTAGCCACGGACGAGATTAGCTGTGGAACGGCTCCCCAGCTATTCTCCGCCCCTACACATCGAAGTGTTAACTCTATGTGGGGTGCAGATAGCTATGTGGCGCGTTAATACATGCGTCCCCTGTTGTTATACGATGTCTTAAAGGGAAACCTTTAGGATACTCGCTCCAGAAGTTAGAATTCTGTGATAACCTGTGGTTAAATTCTCTGGGAATATCTAGTAGTTTATATACCCAAGGAAGCTACCAAAAAGGAACCTTCCATCAGGACGCCATGGCTATCTCACCCAAAAATAGATTTTTCGCTTCGCTCAAAATCCGTTTTTAATTCTAATAACCCTCTAGTTTTAAAGATTTTAGAATGGCTTTTTATTATTGGACGGAGAGGTATAACAGTTCAATTTTGTTGGGTTCAAGCAGATGTAAGTGTGTCTGGGAATGAGAAGGCAGATTCACTGGCTAAGAAGGCTGCATCCGAGTTGCTGCCAAGAAGGTATCCCATTCCCTGTAATGATTTCTTACCTGACATCAAGAAATTGGTTTGCAAAAAATGGCAACAGCAATGGGATAGCCTAGATGGCAATAAAATGCGAGAGGTAACAAATGACATATCTCCTTGGAGGTATATGATGCCCCGTAAATGGGAGACGTCTCTTTGTCGTCTCCATATTGGTCACTCTCGGTTGACACACGAGTTTCTGCTGAAGGGCCAACACCAACCGTATTGTGAGGACTGTTTAGTACCAGTAAGGCATTTGTTGACCGAATGCCCCAATTGTAACAACTTAAGGAATAGATATTTGTTTGAGGCTCGAGGTGAGGGTGGCAGGTTCAGCCTTGCCAAGATTCTTGGAAATGATGTGTCCTACCATGCAAGGGGCATTTTTAGATTTATTTCAGAAGCAGGTCTTCTGAAAAATATTTAACTTTTATGACATTCAACTTTTATGATTTTAATTGAATACTCTTTTATTTTTTATTTTATCTTATTTCTTATTTTTGTATACATAAATTAAATGTTACCGGCGTCAATGACCTTAGATGTCAGGATGCCTGAAAACTTTAAATCAATCAATCAATCTCCCTCGGAAGGGAAAGTTGTCCAACCCTCTAGAGGCGTACCTCCTGGCGGTGCTCTCTGCTTCCCGTCAACAAGCCTTGTTTAAGTTGTAGGTCGGTATCGAGCGCTACCTGAGAATCGTAGCCGAGGCTAGTTTCTGTGTTCACCCCCCAGGGATACCCCAGCTTTAACACCCAAAGGCACCCCCCAGTATGCCATGCCTCTGTTCTTAGGCTTAATCATGAGGAAAGAAGTATTAGTAGAAGAGTAAAATAGACACTGCACCACTATCGGCAGGGAGCTTTTCCTCGTAAGGAAAAGGTCGTAACCAGTGAGCTGATCTTTAGCTGCCACATGTAGGGACTCTCTTCAGCACAGAACTGATGGGGCAGGTACAGCAGATTCCACAAGAACTAACGGCTCTGCTCGTCTAAGTGGGCTGACTTAGCCGAACGCAGAACAACAGCATCACTCTCTGAGGAAATATAAGAATTAAAAAACTCTCGGGAGGATCACCTAACCCGCGGACGGGAAGGGTGTTCCCCGAGAGAACAGAAACATAATAGGGACTTCGCAATCCCTTCACCGACCATCATCGTCATGAGAAGAGTAGTGGTGTAAGAACTGTTTACGGCGTAAGAACTATGAAAAGGATTACAAATCATTAATCCGCTGATAAAATTAAACTACTCGTGAGAAAATTCAACCCTCTGGCAGGAAGGAGGTTCCCTGAGGGGGAGCGGACAAGCTGAATACTATGCACTCCCTTCACCAGCAAAGAAAGGCCGTCTGCCCATCACCGCAAGGAGGAGTGTTGAGTCCAGAATTGAAAAAGTTAAATTACAAACAGTTAATATTTCAACTTAAATGCTGAAGAAACCATTCGGGAGCGCCACCAAACCCGTGAACGGAAAAGGCGTTCCCCCTCAGAGGATCTGCCGGCTATCCACGTAAAGAGGGAGAGCAGCGTAGTTAAGGAGAAAGAGTATCAATTCAATGACTACCCCGCTGCGGCGTAGGCCGAGATGCACTATGCCATTACACAAACATCAACTGTAATAAAATCTTAAATATATATAAAAATATTGAGAGAGTTTTCATATATAAAACTAAAACACAAGTTTAAGAATAAGAAGAAAAAAACAGAAGTTACTGTAAAACGTTCAAATTGTAATTCTTAATGGGGTAGAGAGCGGTAACGTCACACCTCTACCGAGCCAGAAAGCAAAGTGGGTGCTCAGCCCAGGTTTGTGAGTGAGCACCACTTCTGCTAACTAGCGGTTGGGATGGTTATCCCTCGCTAAAATCTCATGGCTCATTTTTCAGCTTCGCCAAAAGTAATATCTCCTATAAATAGCCAATGGTTTGTATTATAGTGACGGAACAAATGTTTTACATAGGCTACCTTTTAGACTGAAGACAAATGGAAGAGAAGAAATCCTTTTCACACAAGCGGTTTATGATCGTGAGGTTGCGACCGTGTTGTTTAGAAATCAATGTAGCTCAATGAGGCCCTTCACAAGCTGCGGTAGATAACCATGCAGCAGTATAACCGGCCGGTAGTGATTTCCAAACCGCATGCACTGCTAAACCGTGCAGTACCACACAGTTCAGAATACTTAAGTAGTTTATGGCTCCCTTCAGACAACAGGTATTCTCCCGTGCACAGTAGCAGTGGTTCAGCTGTTGGAGAGGGTAGTAGGCATTCCTCTTCTGCTACTATTTTTCAACGATTACTGTGAATTGTCTAATTATTATTAAATTATTATTGTTATTATTATTATTATAATAATACACTGTCCTAAAGGTACATTACATTAAACTTAATAGGATCGTGAGTTATACAAGTGATTGTTTTCTTTTTCTTATGTTGATTAAGATAAACTGTATCCTATGAGAGAGAGAGAGAGAGAGAGAGAGAGAGAGAGAGAGAGAGAGAGAGAGAGAGAGAGAGAGAGAGAGAGAGAGGGGGGGGGGGGATCCAATCAGCGTTTTGTGATATTACCCTCATGTTAAAATAAATGAGGGTGATTGTTGCTGAAATATTATTTATTATTATTATTGGGTAAGTCCACCATTTACATAGTTGCTTCTTTTTAGCATCTTAATTATTTTATACACAGAAACCACTTTCTTTTTTATGTCCTCCATCTTGAACAAATACCGAGAGGCTAGTATTCTGTTCCCTGATGCAGATGAACCGCACAGGAAACAACCGCTCATGTAAAGACATGGTCTTTGACATGCGGAAATCTGCCGCACGGCTTTAAACTGCTCCTGTGAAGTGAGCCTTAATTGCATAAATCTCTATACATAGCATTCAAGTGGCCTGATAACAAAGGATATCTGATTGTCAAGGAATTGCTTGAAGTACCCATTGGATTGAAATTCCCTAAACTCCTAAATTTCATTGTATTCATAATCAACTCCTAAACTTCATTGTACTCCTAATCATAGTCCCTCTGGTAATAGATGGGAAGTATTTTGTAGGCATTCTATAAGAGGGAAAGCAATAGTCAATCAGAGTAATACTGCATATGCTATAGCAGAACAATAAACAATAGTAAAGCCAATGTCCTTCCAACTTATACAGTAGTGGTATCTAAGTGTGTTGTAAGGTATTATCTGATTTCTTTGAAACTGCATGGTTTTAAGCCTAAGGTTTTATGTTCAAGTTTATTGAAGTCCCTTATGGCTGGGCTCTTGTAATGCTGGAAGTACCAAAATACTTGCCCCAAAAAATTTCCTTTGAGGAAAAAGAAACTATTGTGCTGTAATATCTTGCTCAGGGAGTGGCTTTTCTTTTATCCTCAATAGCATTTCAATCTGTACCTTTACTGGTAAAATTGGATAACAATTCCTAATCATTGCCACCCTGTGGTCCACTTGGAGCAAGAAAAAACTCATAAGCAATAAGCCTAGAGAAAATAAGGAGGTATATCCTACTCAAGATAGTTTTAAAATATTACAGAATACTTCTTCAAATCATGTTTTCAAGCAGTGATTAAAATTATATTGCATATAAAGGAAAAATCAAATGACTATGTATCATCAATTTATATTTAGTTAGATAACAATGAGCCAATTACAATTCCTATGTACAGGGTGGAGAATAAAATGTGATTACTGAATACTGAATAAAATATGAATACAATATTTCTGTTCATTTGGCACTATACATTGTATTTACAAGAACTACAAAAAATTTGTGGCTAACCTGCACAGTCTTTGTATGATTGTCTAGATAAATAAGATATCTAACAATGGCCTAAAATTTCGTGGCAGATACGATGAATTTGAATAAATTATATATATAATATATTTTTATTAGAAAAAAACAATGGTAGCAAAATGAAGTAATGAAAAGGGTAAAAACAACCACAAGCCCAAACTGACCGTACAAACACGTTTCCCTTAAAAAATCACGCATCATTTAATTTGGCCCAGAATCAGAGTGATACTGGTGTATGTTGCAAACAAGCACTCAAAACTAATCCTTTTGTAAAAAGTGCAAGGACAAATTACACATCAGTGTGTCAAACTTTCCTCCAGACCAAATTCTACATCAAATAAGATCTAACAGTTAATGATCTATGTCAAACTAGCACTTTAACCTTTAACAATGTTTTGGTGCAAAAGTGAAAAAAATAGCTCGCTTTCGGTGTACAAACAATGTAGAGATAAACAATATAGCACCTTAATAAAAATACATTTAACTGGTTTTCATGGTCTCCAAAACACTGTCAAACATTTTTATTAATATTTCTTTACTATTTTATTTCCTTTAAAATCATACACAAGGTAAAAATACTTTTTGTTATACAGTATAACTATGATGGCAGAGAACATGCAAATAACACTTTTAAAACCACGATCTCATAGCTAAATGTCTCAAATTGGTAATCGTTATTTGGTGTTAGTCAGTGTGGTCCAGTATAAATAACCATAATGTTACGAAAGGCCTTCTTCCTTGGTTAGTTTCCCTTAGATACGGTAAATTTCTGAGTTGATATATAAAGGGCTTGAACAGTAATGGGAAGACAGTAACACGATGTGGATGAATAATTAACAGATGATAATGATATTCGACCAGAGATAATCAAATTCTGCTATACTGTACCTTATACTGTAAAGTAATTGGTACACAGAATTTGATAAGGGTTTCTTTGACTTCATCACATTATATATTAAATGATTAATCTATATGGCTTAGTCACAGTTGCTTATAATTTGAGATTCATTGTGAGTGATGGTTTCAAAGATAACCCTCGTTTATTGCAGCCACCAGATATCTGCTCTAGGCAACAAACTGGTCAAGGGCGGATGAAATGGACGAGGTGATAGATGGGCTCTTGATGTAGTACAAACTAGATTAAAGGCAAGTGGGTACACATCTTCGCAAAGGACGCGCTGATGAACTCCTGCTGGCGTATACTCTGGTACGATCCTGTGTAACAATGACTGGAGTGGAACAGCGACCATCTTCAGCCACAGTTACTAGACCAATGGTGAAAGACCCTGCTAATGGGAGCCCAGTGACAAGAGCTTTTGTGCGATGAGGTGATCTAACATGTTGGACCACTCTTCCACCTACAAGTACCTGAAAGATTATAAAGGGAAATAAGTATAAAATTTTTGAGAAAGAAAAAAAAAAATTTTTTTTTTAAATTTCAGAATTCAGTATTTAGCAATAAAGTATCAACACAACTCGCCATTACAGTTATGTACCTGGAAACCAGCAACACAGTCATGTTCCAAAGGAGCCCATGCAATGACCACCCCATCCACACCAACCCTGCGGGTAATGTGAAGATTTTGTGGACGAGGAACGCAGGTGACCTCAACTTCAGATGTGCTACCTAGGGGCGATCTTGATCGCCATTCAGGTGCAGACGCACAGTCTACTGCAGCGTCTAAAGGAGCTACACCAGTCTGGGAAAAGATTACCGGTAATGTGTTATTGAAAGATATAAAACCACATTTCCTTATATAGGACAGTAGGAAGATTCCATGATTTGCACTTTCTTATTACAGTACTGTACTTCATATACATAATGAAACCACAAGTTTGAAGACTAATAGTAAATAAAAAAAAAATTTCAAAATATTTAATTTATTCTCCATTGATGATAATACTCTTCTGAAATGAAGAGATGGCAACTGTCTGTGAGTATAAATTTCAAATTCTTATAGATGGCTTTATTTATTTAAATGTTCAATGCATATTTTAATTGCTATCATTGCTGAAAAAGGCCTTATGTTATTTAATACAGTAAAGTATGTTTAGATATAATACCCCACAACATATTACTGAACACTTCAAGTATGGTAATCTTCAATGCAATATGTTTGAAATATTATAAGGGATACTACATTGATCTTTGACACAATAATTTGTAGCCTATCAAGGTATAGTTCGGTAACTACATATTTAAACACTGCGCCTTTTGTTAAAGCAAATACCATTTGGTTTTTAAATACATATATCCTATTGCTGGTGTGCATGAAATACTTTTGAGATATTAGCCAAAGGCTTTACAATTATGGGCAATTGAATAAATATTACTGTACTATTTGTACTTAAGTATTAAGTAAAGAGAGAAAGGCATCATATAATAAATAACAGTGTGATTGATTAACTAATACAGTAAGTTCCATACGTACAAATGGCTAACCTATGAACTTGCATATGCTTAAGATGTTATACATTAAAATTTATTGCCGAATTTTAAATTGCGCTGGTGTGCGGTAGATTAATTGGTGTCTCTAGCACTTTACATTGTGCTGAACATAACTACATCTTTGTTTATATTATTCTCAGTCATGTGTGGTCTCGCCCAACAAGTGATTATGCATATTGTATCGTCTATGTTCTTTGTGTGAAAATCTTTTTACATTAACAACAAGGATTTTGCATTAAGATGGTGGTGATCTCCCGGGTGCTGTAAAGAAACAAGGTTTTGACAATAGAACCCAAGATAAGTATAACAGTGGAACAATGTGAAAAGATTGTAGACATTGCACATTCTTTAACATGAACAATTCCACCATCTCTATGACATTCAAGGACAATGACAAAATATGTGTCTCATAGAGTTCTCTGCCCATGTAGTCGACCATTAATTTTACGAAATGAAAAAAAGTTATTAAAGTAGACGGTCCTAAGCTTAATACTTTATCAAAGAAAAAGCTAAAATCTCTATCCTTTATTGGTAGCTATAATTTTAAGGTTTGAGCAAACCTCCATAATGGGAAGTAACTGGCAAGGCATTTAAATATTTATGGAAGTTAAAAATTCTGAGTTTTTACCCAAGCAGGTGTTTAATGTTGGTGATACAGGATTGTATTTGAAGTGGATGGCACACAGAAATGATATTTCTGTGAAAGAAAAGGCAATGCTAGACTTTAAAAAGTGGCCAAAGATAGACGTAACTACAACGAGGTAGCAATGCTCCTCCTCTTATCGTACCATGCAAAGAACACAAGATCCCTTAAAAATACAGCCAAGGGATCTCTTCCTGTCACAGAGAAAAGTAACAACAAAAGCCTAGGTTATGTCCTTTTTAAGACTGATTGTCCCATAATTTTAAGGACATTTTATTCAACATTGTTCTTGGAAGACTTTTATCAAAATATTAAGGTTGTCTTTCTACTCCCCCAAACACTGAATCATATATTGAATATATGGACCAGGGAATAATAGTAGCATTTAAGAAATTTTATTCAAGTTCCACCTTTCAGCAAGTATTACAAACAAAGGTTATATCAAGAATATTAATTTTGCATGGCATGAAATTATAACTTGCTATCATAAGAGGGGTGTATAAGGAAAGTGTGGCCGCAGTTTGCTCAGGACTTCATTGATTTGAAAAGGTGGAGGAAGAATTAAAACTGCCTTTATCTACTTGTTGACCCTAAACAAGAAGCAAGAACTTGATTTAGAAGAAAATGACTTGTTGAACTCCTTGATGCTATCATCAAGAGTTAACTAAGGAAGACCTTATGTAACTATAAGCTCAAAGAAAAGAGTAGGAGAGACATATTTGTTAAATAACCTAAAGGATTCGAGATAAAGTCTGGCAAAATTTGAATTGCTGAATCCTCCAGCCAAATAGTATACAAAGGTTGTAGCAGCCATTCATGGTGCAGTACAAAACTATGGTATTAACTACGATGGAAAAAAAAAAGACCACCACCCAGTCATCACTGGATTCATTCTTCAAAAGGGTTGATAAACTTTCTTCTGAACCTGTTCCAACAGCATCAAGTGGTCATAGTATTTAAGTTTAATTCTGGGCCCCCTCTTCTATTGCAGACAAACCTGTCTCTTAACATCACCATCTAGCACTTCCTCCTCCAGTCAGTAACTCGATGTGTCGCATCACTCCACGTCCGGTCCCATGTCAGTTATGCTACTTTATAAGGTAAGATTACTTCCTATGTTTATTTTTTTAATCTGACATTAGCTAATTTCAAGATTATTTTATTAGATAGTTTCTTTAATTTTCTTTGAGTGTGTGTTAGCTTGATAGTGTATATATCAAGAATAACTACATAGGTTATATCAATGCTCTATGCATCAAGAAAATTTAACAAAACATGATGTTGGTCATTAAATAGCTAAGGAAATAAAATGCAGTATGAATTAATAAAATTTTTTTAAGGATTTCTTATGAATAAATAGCTATTTGAATACCATATTGATACTCCAATTATTTATGTAAACTAGTATCGTAAACATGAATACTCGCTAGAGGTACCATAATCAGCTAACCAAAAATGGGAAAAGTTGATTTTTGGTCGGCAAAATAAGAAAAGAAATTAATTGTGAATACAGCACTGTATATATAAAGTCAATAAAGGAATTCTTGTTACATTCATAGCCTAGTAAGCTAGCTTATGTAAAACAGATGAGTTTGCAAGTCCAACATGATTAGTATAAATGATTAATCATGTTGGACTTGCAAACTTTTCCGCTTGTGAACTACTTTTGGAATACAATTTCTGCATGTGTAGGGGACTTAGTGTAACAGTACAGTATTTAATTATCAGATCTGGTTGTCTGAATACTGCATATCTTTATTAATACTCCATTTATGGCTTGATTTTTAGCATGCAAAAGAATTACAGGGGAAATGCACATGTCAAAACTAAACTCACTTCGTATACTTCTCTTAAATAGAAGTACGTATTTTGTCTCAACGCTTGGGTTGCTGTAATGACCAGATAGAAGGGAGGGTTAATAAACTTTCAATGACTGTCCTTCTCTAACATAATTTGGCTTTTGTAAAACTTGAATAAAATCTATTCTAACTCCAAAGTATTACTGTAGTTCACAGGTAGTGTAAGGCTCTCCAAGTTTTACTCAAGAAAGGAAATTTTACCTTATAATTGTCACAAAATCAAAATTTCATATAAAACATTTGCACAATATTGTGATTTATGTGTCGCAGTAAACACCGAGTATTTCATTTCCACGGTACTAACAAAAGGAATTAACTGAAAAGAAAGCTTACGATAATAATCACCTATATTTCTAGTCTAAAACATATGCCATTGAACACCATTGTCACCGATTTTCTTTTAAAAGGATAATATATTTAACATCGCTGTCAGAGATTTTCTTTTAAAAGGATAAGATATTTTTCTTAATTAACGTACCCAGTCCTTTGAGTACAGTACAGTACGTTGCAAGAGTGATAACCTCACAGAATATGAAAAAAAACTGTGATACAAGTGATATAGGCTATTGCAAATGAAAAAGTGAAGCCCTCATGTTTTTATACTAGCTTAATCCCAATATGAATATTTTTTCCTACTTTTGCCTTTAGTAATCCAGATACATACTGAAATACTTCTAGCAGCATACAGTAAATCGGAATTCTCAAAAAAAAAAAAAAAAAAAAAAAAAAAAAAACTTCTGATATGACAAATTCGTAGATAATTTGTATTTTTACTAACTAACCAAACCTTAGCTACTTAATAGGGTATTACTTTCAGCATAGCTGAAATGACGAGCCATTAATTTTTAACGAGGGTTAACTACCCATAAAGCTAGTTAGCGGGTGGTAGAGAAGGGTATCTTGCTACTGCCCCCCTTCACACACCTGTGATTGAGCTCATTTTGTTTGGAGGTAAGACTTCAAGGGGGTAGGGCTGGCGGGTAAGTTTGGTTAAATAGCTAAGGTTTGTATAGTTAGGAAAAATACAAATTATCTACGTATTTGTCATTTGTTCCGTAACTGGAAGGGTGGACGTCCCATTTTGGCTTTACCCGGGGGCTCCTTATTTGAGTGTATCAGTACTCAAAAACTAAGGAGTCCCTGCACCTCTCTAAAACCTTGCTACACAAGGTCCACAGCCTACAAAAGCTGTGTGCTGAGGTATGTAGAAGTGTGACTGTCCTGGTAAAATTGAACTCGGAAAAACTGTGTAACTAGTACTTTCCCAATACCACCTCATCAGGGTATGGGGACGCAACAGTATTAGTCTTAATACTAGGTACACAAGGGAGCATGGTTTACCTGCAGTGGTTTGAGGTCAGCTATGCAGAGAACCCAGGATGCTGCTTTCCCCAAGAGAGGGGAGAATGAAGAAAAGAATAAGGGCCAGTCAAACCTTTTCATTCACGCAGACTAAAACCGGGTAACAATGCCCTCAACCTTCTGCTACTTGTCCAATAAGGAGCTTGAAGTTTTAAACCAGCTGTTATGCAGCCACCACAGGACCGATAGAGAACGTATCGAGCCTCCTGTGGGTCACGTCTTGCAGGTAGTAGGATGTGAATGTGGTCTGACGATTCCACACCCCAGCTTGAAGAACCTGCGTCACTGAGTAGTTTCTTTTGAATGCCAGGGACGTAGCTACGCCCCACATCATGAGCTCTGGGTCGACGTGAAGGAGGAGGGTCTGGATTCAGTGCATGGTCTATGACCTTGTGAATCCATGCTGAGATGGTGTTCTTGGTGACCCTACTCTTGGTCCTTCCTGTGCTGACGAATAGTGCAGGCACACGAGAACGGGCTGCGGCTGTTCTTTTAAGATACAGCCTCAAACTCCGCACTGGGCATAGTAAGAGATGGTCTGGGTCATTTGTTACAGTACGGAGACTAGAAATCCAGGAGTCGAATCGTGAATCCACTACTCCCGGTTTCTGAGTCTTAGCCATAAACTCTGGGACAAAGCTGAACGTTACCTCTTCCCATCCCCTTGAATGGGCGATGTCGTATGAGAGACCATGAACTTCACCGACTCGCTTGGCTGAAGCCAAAGCTAGCAGGAACACCGTCTTCCAAGTCAGGTGGTGATCGGTTGCCTGGCGTAATGGTTCATAGGGAGGTCTCTTGAGAGACCTCAGAACTCCAACCACGTTCCATGGGGGAGGTCTCACTTCTGACTGGGGGCAGGTAAGTTCATAACTCCGTATGAATAAGGAAAGTTCTAGCGATGAAGAAATGCCCATTCCTTTCAGTGTGAAGGCGAGGTTTAAGGCTGAGCTATAGCCTCTTACTGCCAAGACTGACAGGAGCATTTCTTCACGCAAATACACAAGGAACTCCGCTATTGCTGGAATAGTGGCACCAACCATGACACCAACCACAGAAGACTTTCAACTTTGCCTGGTAGACTGCTGCTGATGACTTATGCAGGTATCCAGACATCCTAGTCGCAACTTGTTGCGAAAATCCTCTCTGAGAAAGGAAATGCTGGGTAGTCTCCAGGAGTGAGGTCGTTGCGAAGCTACGGCTTTGTGGAATATGTTGGCATGGGGTTGTTTGAGTAGATTGTGTCATGGAGGGAGTTCTCTTGGGGGCTCCGTTAGGAGCTGCAGAAGGTCTGGAAACCATTCTGCGTGATGCCATAGCGGAGCTATAAGGGTAATTGAAAGATTGACCGATGTTCTGGTCTTGTTGAGTACCCTCCTCATCGAACAGAATGGGGGAAAGGCGTAAACGTCGATGTTGTCCCACCGTTGGAAAGCATCTTGCCAGAGAGCCTTGGGGTCTGGGACTGGGGAACAATACAGCAGGAGCCTGAAGTTCAGGGCCATTGCAAAGAGGTCCACAGTCGGAGAACCCCACAAAGTCAGGACTTTGTTGGCTACTAGATGATCCTAAGACCACGCGGTACTCACTAACTGAGATGCTCTGCTCAGGTTGTCGGCGAGCACATTCCTTTTGCCCAGAATGAAGCGTGCCAATAGTGGTATCGAGTGGATTTCAGCCCATCTCAGTGCCTCTACTGCTAGATGGGATAGCTGCTGCAAAAAAGTACCTCCTTGCTTGTTGATGTAAGCCACTACTGTGGTGTTGTCGCTAATCAACCACTGAGTGGCCCACCAGGAACTGTTGGAACTGTTGAAGGGCCAGAAAAACGGCCTTCATCTCTACGAGATTTATGTGGAGGTACTTTTCTGACTCTGACCAGAGGCCTGAGGTCGTGTGGTGCAGCATATGGGCCCCCCACCCTTTTTGAAGCGTCTGAGAATAGCATAAAATCCGGGGAGGACGAGAAGGTCCACTCTCTCACCCACCACTGGAGGTCAGTCAGTTCCACTGATCCCATGGGGATCCGGATGTCCGGGGAATCGCGACTTTGATTCCACCAGGACTTGAGTTGCCACTGGAGGGATCTCATTCTGAGGCGACCATTGAGAACTAGACAGGCCAGCGATGAAAGGTGACCGAGGAGACGTAACCACGTTTGGGCTGGAAGTTCTTCTCGTCTGAGAAATGGTCTTGCAACCTTTCTCAGCCTTGTTATCCTGTCGTCTGATAGGAAGGCTATGTGGAGATTGGTGTCTATGATCATGTCTAAATATACCAGTCTGAAGCAGAGAAGACTTCTCGAGATTTACCATGATCCTCAGATTCTGGCAAAGTCTCAGAAGTTTGTCTCGGTGTTGAAGAAGGGTTGACACCGAGTCTGCTAGGATTAGCCAGTCGTCCAGATAACGGAGGAGATGGATGCCAAACCTGTGTGCCCAAGATGACACTAGGGCAAACACACTGGTGAAAACTTGGGGTACTGTACTATGGAAAGACCGAAGCACAGCACCTTGAACTGTTACTCCTTGTTGTCTAGGCTGAATCTTGAGTACTTCCTTGAAAACGGATGGACTGGAATCTGGAAGTACACGTCCTTTAGGTCCAGTGTACAAATGAAGTCCTGATGTCTTACTGCTAGTCTGACCGTGTCTGCCATCTCCATGCTGAACGGAGTTTGTTTGACAAACTTGTTCAAGGCTGAGAGGTCGATGACTGATCTCCAGCCTCCAGACGCCTTTCTTTACAAGAAAGAGTTGACTGAAGAAGCCTGGGGAAACCGTCGAGGACCTCTTGGAGAGCGCTCTTCTTCAACAAGGTCTGGGCTTCTGCCCGAAGGGCTTGCCCCCTTGCTGATCCCAGTGTCTGTTGACACTGGATTCCTGGTCAAGGGAGGTATAGATGTTATGAACAGGACGCGATATCCTAGACGGATCACGGAGATTGTCCAGGAATCGGCCCCGAGGTGCTTCCATCTGTCTGAGCAACTTTGTAAGCATCCCCCCACTGGTGGAAACGCAGGGGGACTGCCTATCCTAGCGTTTGCGGCCTCAGCTGCTCCCTCTAGGATTCTTTCCTCCCCTGGAGGACTGTTTGCCTTTCCTGTCCTTGACAGAAAAGGGCTTATTAAACACCACTGTCTTCGCTGCTGGTTTCGTCGTTACGGTCTTGGTTGGACGGGACTGCTGAGGTGTTGGAGGTTTATAGGGATTAGTTGTTAAAGCCCTATGGAGGAGGCAGTCTCGATGAGACTTCCTCCACCTCTCAGCCGCAAGTTCCACATTCTGAGGCTCAAACAGATGGGCCCCCTCTAGGGAGGAGTGTCTGAGTCTATTTATCTCGACGCATGAGACCTGTTGGTGGAACCTCTCAGACACTGCATCTCGACATTTCAAGATAGTGTTAGCCCACAAGTTTGAAACTTGGTGGGCAAGAAACTTGATGGTGCGAGTGCCTGAGAGTAAAAAGGTCTCTATTGCCTTCCTGGTATGCTCCTTGGAAAAATCCTCGGATTGTATCAGGATACCTAAGGTCCCTAACCAGATGTCCAGCCACGAAGTAGCTTACATCGCATACTTAGCGACCTTTTCCTGGTTAAGGACTTCGGCCGCCGAGAGCGAGACCTGCCGGCTGGAGTCTCTCTCAAGAGGGACTCCCCTGGTTAGCTCTTCCAGAGAATGGTGAAGTGGAAGAGCTGAACTGGGTTCCTCCAGGATCTCAAAGTACCTCCTTTGCTATACGCGAGAAGGTGCACTGTCAGACAGATCCCCTGAAGGGAAAGGGACCGAAGGTTCCCTACGAGGAGTCACCGTAATAGGTGGGTCCGCCTTAGAAGGCAGTTTAAGGATCCTGAACCCCTCTGCTTGTGCCTGTTTCCCTTCTCCCGCTGGGCACACTGAAATGCGTTTGCGGGGAGGGAAATGAGGCGATGGTGACCTTGCTGGATGTAGATCCTGCGCCCGTGCCTGATGCACGGGGAAGGATACTGGCGCGCAGGGGAGAATACTGGTGCGCGCAGGCACACAGGAGAATATTGGCGTGTGGTGGCGCATGCGCATGTCTCTGTGCGTGTGCACGAAGAGATTTGGCGCGCAGGAGAGCGCGAATGTCCAGGAGAGCGATGGCGCACAGTTGAGCGATGGCGCACAGGTGAGCGATGGCGCACAGGTGAGCGATGGCGCACAGGTGAGCGATGGCGCACAGGTGAGAGCTGCATTGCGCCTGCTGTCTCACCTATAGTGTGTTTGTGCTCCAGAGAATAATGGCGCGCAGGCATTTGTTGACGCGCAGGAAAGTACTGGTGTGCGGGAGCATGCTGGTGTGTATTAGAGAATTGGTGTGTGGGGGAGTGCTGGCGCGCGGGAGATAGTTGACGCGTGGGAGATAATTGACGCGTGGGAGATAATTGGCGTTCAGGAGAGCGCTGGTACGCAGGTGGGCGCTGGCGCGTAGGCAAAGGAGAGCGCAAGCGCGCTGTAGTGCGCTGGCGCCCCTGGGCCAGCGCATGGGCGAGCCTGGGCGTGTGAGCGCAGGTGAACACGGGCGCGGGGTGCGCAGAAGAGCGCTAACGTGCAAAAGAACGTTGGCGCTCAGGCGCATGAATTTGCTGCCTCCTATGAGGGCGAGCAGGTGAAGGGGCACGCCGAAGCGCTGTTGAGTGCTGACGAGCTGCTGGTAAGCGCTGAAGTCCTGTAGGTTGGCGAGCTGCAGGGCGATGGCACGCAGCTGCGCACTTTGGTAGAGCTACAATAAGCTTTATCAGTGACAGGAACGGTGATGGCAGGTCGGCAGGTCTTGAGGGTGGATGTCGACGTGCCCTTTGTAAGGGGGACCATTCACTGAAGAGGATCGCGAACGATCAGGAGAGAGGTCCATGACTGAAGTCACAAGACTAGTTGCAGGAGCAGTGACGATCGATGAATGAAGGTCAGATGACTGCAGCGGAGGCTCCTCTGCAGGGGACGGCTGCGACGACGATGAACCAAATAGGTGCCTCTTAACCGCTGGTGAAGGGAGACCTCTAAGACGATGTGGAAGGTGCGCTTTCTGACGAATGTGCCCTCTGGGGATTGTTGGATCAGCAAGCTGACCGTGCGCCACAGCAATCCTCCGAAGAGGAGTCTCTATAAGTGAACTCCCCTAAGGGAGAGAAGCACTTGCAGGAGAGACAGACGTTGAACTTAGTTTCCCCCTCGAAAGATGTTCAGGAATGGGGGAAATTAAGTCAGCGGCAACCGCTGGAGAGTCTGGAGGGGCTGAGGAGTTGGATGATACTGCACGAGACACCTCTGACCCAATGATGTCGACAATGGTTAGAGGATCTACCTCTGACGGCGACGATGATTGCTCAACAGAAACACCCATGCGGATGAACTGTAGCAAACCTTCCTTGGAGGCCGGACCCATAAGCCCCAAGTAAGACCAAATCTGTAAAAGAGGGGTAAGTGACAAGGCCTCACCCGGGGAGATAGGTGGGGCTGCTTCGCTAGGGGAAGCAACATCATTTCTCAAGAACCAGGGTTGGCCGACATTAACTTGGTCTACGCTACTACTCGACGGTCTCTCGTAAGAGACCGAACGAGTAGGAGCTTTAGAGGCGGGTCGGGATTCGAAAGAAGAGGCCTTGGGTTTTTCTTCCTTCAAAGGAACCTTCAAAAGAGAAATATCCCGCTTGGACTTCTTCTTCAGCCATCGCGCAAACCTCTCCCACTGGGAGGAAGACCACTCCCTACACTCATTACACTTATTTAAGCTATCACACCGTTGACCTCTGCATAAAGGACAAAGGGTGTGAGAATCAGTCTCCATCGCCGACATGAATGTCCCACAAGGGCAGACGGAGAGTCCAGGGCAGGTGCGCATGGTCGCAGAAGTCAACTTCACAAACACACACTAAGAACAAGAGAAAAAGCAAAAGTCATTAATGGCTGCCAATATTCGGCGAGGATCAAGAGCGGTAACTTCCGTTAACCATCCGAGCTGAAAGCAAAGTGGGCTCAATCTCAGGTGTCTGAGGGGGGGCGGTAGCAAGTGGTATGGGTAGTTAACCCTCGTTAAAAATTAATGGCTCGTCATTTCCACTACGCCGAAAGTAATACCCTATTAAATAGCGTGGTTTGTATTCCAGTTACGGAACAAACAGATATTCCAACTTGAGGCAAACTAATTTAGCTATACCGGTAATTTTGTTGTAATACTTGGTTGCATTTTTTCATTGCATTCTACCTTTTTCAATTAATTTTTCTTGCTTTGCATTATGTACCAGACAAGGATTGTGTAAACTCCTAACTATTGTAGTCATATTTCAAATCCATATGAATTGAGGTACCAAATAGTTAATGTAATCCAGTCCTTTTATAGCCTATAAGGGTATAGTACACTTGTAAATTAGGAATAACACTTGTAGTGATAGGGTACAATCGTAAATAAGGAGCAATTCTTACCACCATTCGCTTGATTTTCCTTGCATCAGAGAGATATCTGACTGGCCGTTCCCGTCTGGTCGAATCCTGAAAGAATATATTATTACAATCCTTCAAAACACAAGACAGCAATTACCTTTACAAGACAACATTGAGATACAGTAGTCTGCAAATAAAGCAATAGAATATACTTTGTGAATGGTGAGTAGTGTTAAGTTTTTTTTATCTGAGGAATAAGCTAATTATTGCATAAGATGATTTGGCTAGGTGCATTTCAAGTAATCTTTTAAGTGCAGCCAGGCAAAATGTATATAAGCTCTAGTAACTTCTTGACATGAGATAAGGATGAATGCTTTTCACAATATACTTTTCTCTTTTTGGGTAGCTTAATTAGTAGGGAAAATCAAAACAATACAAGTCCAGTATAGGGACTTCAGTTTGTTTGCTAATATGACTAAAGAGGGTACAGCAAAGCATGAAAAATTTGTCAACATTAAATTATAGTACATCTAAGATCTTTGTATTTTGCATGTATTAACACTGAAAATATATAAAAAGCAAGATTTTAGGATAATCTCACTAGTGTATAGTACAAGTGACTCAGTTGGCCTTATTATGTACATTTCAATTTGTCTGCATGAATGTGCTTTTAATCCTACAATATACTGTATGTTGTAACTTCTAGCAGTGTCCTTATATATTAAATATAAGAAAAATATGAAGCAAAGCAGTTAAGGAGAGGAAATAATTGAAGGTATTACCACACTTTAAATCAGGAAGCACTAGAAAAAAGAAAAAGAAAAAATCAACCTTTCTGCCTGTGACTTTTGTTGTAGTGGTGGATGCAATAGTCTTGGCTTCTACAGGTGGTGGTGATGAAATAATTTGATCTTCCTCCTTGACATCTGGAGAAAAATCTGTTTCCATAGGCTCATATAAAACTTTATTCACAGGTATTGTTGAAGTAAACTTGTAATGATGAGTTTCTTCTGATGTTGATCTAACTCTTTGTTTGCTTGATACTATGAATTTGGCCTTTTTATCCAGCTCTTCAGCCTTCAATTTGGCACATTCAGGCATCACACTTTGCTTTAGTGACTTTCTATCCACAGGTACAGGTGTAGACTTAGGACTTGACAATGACAATGGAGAAGGAATATATCGTGGTATGCGAGATTTTCTGCGTTCAACCAATGAAGGAGAGCCTTGACATGTCACGTGACTAGTGGGTTCCTGTATTCTGCAGGGCAAATTGGACTCAGAAGTCACATAACTAGATGGCTCTATCCCATTCAAGAAGGCGGACTGAGACAAGGTAACCATCTGGAGAGGTAAGAAGAGATACCTTGTAATTGGTTAAGAATAGAAACAGTATTGTACATGAATTCCAAGTTGGAAGCACACCTTGGCTATTTAAAATTCATTGTTTTTATGAGACCAGTAGTCATTGCCATAAGCAGTTTAAAATTTTCCAAGGCTATTAAGTAGGACAAATTAATGTCTTCCCTCTTCAATGCTAGTACAGAGAAAATAATTTCCACCCCGCTGCAAAGGTGTGCTTTCCTGTTCAAAATGAAAATATAATCATCCAAGGTACTGATACAGTAAAAAGCAATAACCATTCCAAAATACAAGATATACTGTGAAGTCACTACAATAGACACTACAGTAGTTGTTTGACTAAACTTTTATGTTCACCATTACCAAACTTAAAACAGGAAGATCAGCATTATTTTAAAAGAGCTGTACTGCACACCACTACAATGCTGAGAGAATAGAATTATGCCAATTTGGAAGTTAGTTTGATGGAAGTTAGTTTGAAAGCCAATCATCTGATTTATACAAGCAAACAAGACAGTTAGTAGAAGAACTTTTAAGATAGATTCCACAAGAACGAGAACATTCGGGTTACTGGCATGTTGAAATCTTCTGTTAAATGTTGTTGAAAAAAATAGTCAAATTATTAAGATTAGTTTCATCATTCAATATTTAGTGACCACTAAAGGTTAGTTTCATTAGCAAGAGCATCCACTTATGCTTTGCATTATTATTAATAGCATCCATTTCACACTATTAGTAAAGACATATTCTTTCTTAAACCTTCTAGAGAAGTGGCCTCAAGCTTGACTCAATATTGCCCATATCCAATTCAATTTAGTCTTTTTTATTACTTCATGTCCTGAAAATGTTAAGATGATGTGAATAATCCACTATTAATGATGAAATATATTCATGCTCCATAACACTTAAGCTTGAAAATATACAGCATCTTTCTTTGATAATTTATATAAATATATATATATTACAAATGAAAATGTAATATTTAGTAATTTTTATTTGACAAATGATAAATGAATTCTTGTTTTGTAGGAGTTTTTACACTTCATTACCTCTTCAGGCTGGTTGAGGAGTGAACAAACAGCTTCAACATCAAAATCAGTTGCACCAATTTCATCACTGTTAGCCTTCTCTTGATCACCATCACTAACTTCTTGTAGTCGACGCAGTTGATTTATCACTACGCTCATATTTCCAGATCTATTAAAAAGGAAAACATTACCTGCATGGTGAATTACATTAAAATGTTCTGTAATGTATTTGTACAATGTTAGCATCAGTATGGCTACAAAAATAATCTCTATTCTTTACCTTAAAATAGCCCTGATCTGACAAGCTAGTGTAGAAATTATAGAATCTTTGAGTTTCCCTCTATGAACCAGTTGTTCAACCTCCTTTGTAAGTTGTTCAATCTGATGTGTAAACTGTTCAACATCCACCTGTAAAAAAAATATATTTCCTTTTTATTTTCATGTGTATTATAACATCTTGGAGCCTATCCAGGGTCTCAAGTAGTTTTTTTAAAACCCTTTTTGTACGAGATAATTACCTAGTTAGGTAACACATGCCATAATCTTTTACAGTGCAGATAGTTTTGAAATTGAATAATAAAGTTCTTAAATAATTAAAACAGCATTGAATCAAAATATTTACCTAAATAAATATGTAAATATCATAGATTCCTTTCTTTAGTAGTTTTTGTGAGGCAAAGTATAAGGTGAGCATCCAAGTGCCATTTTCAAGTAGTATTATTAAAGATGATGTAATTACATTTTTTTTGCTTGCTGTAATTCTAGAAATTCAAAATAAACAAAATACATGTAAAGCTATTTCCATATCATGTTTTTCCTACTTATGACACCAAAAAGGAAAACACAACGAACGAACAGATTTACACATCAAATTAGTACACATGTAATAGCTTTAAGTAAACTATGGTAGCCTACGGTAGTCTATAACACAGTATTGACATTTGTGCAATATTTACTATAAGAAGCTTTGAGTAAGTTTGGAAATTACATATTCGAGCCAAGCTGAACACGTAATCATCGTCAACTGATTAAAGCTACTGCTATCAAGGATATGCGCACATAAATAAAAAGTATTCTTAATAAAGTATATTTAGTTTTCACTTGGATGTGCAAATGCATTCGTTACTCCATTAATTGGGATTAGCGATGAAACAAACAAAACAAAATGGTACCCCCTTTGGGCATTACATAAAGGGAAAATAATGTATAGAATCGCTTTTATTTCAGTTATTTTCAATTTCTAAGCATACTTTGAGCAAAACAAAATTTGTAATAACATTTTTTACATAACCAAACCCTACACATGGTTTCATCTGATTTAGTGTGAGATATATTAAAATTGGTCTTTATTTTTTACAAGTTGCTACAAGGTTGTCCCCACTAGACCTTCATTCCTAGCAGAGGCTAACAGTGTTCCTTCTCTGCCACGTGCCCAAAGTGTACGACTGGCCAAAGGACCACTGGGTATCCTGCAACTTGGGCATGCAACAACTGAAGGAGGAATCAGTCTAAAATAGATCGCTCGCCTACCAGAACTTCAGCGGGTGCTGCCAACCCTTTGCACCCTTCACTAGGAGCAGATTCCATGCATGCCTTCCTTACCCTTTAGGTGGAGAGCGCAGGTTTGGCTGTTAGTCCCCGTTCGTAAGATGAGGTAACAGGAGACACAATTGGTGCTGGAGCAATTGCTCTTCAGTGCAAAAAGATGCCCTCAAGTTGATTTCGTCGTCCTACGACCTCGAAGGCTCTCCGAATTCCAAGTCTTTCTTGAATCTCGTGAGAGCGTGCGTTTTGGATGGGGAGATGCATTTAGGTGATGAGTTTGCCTCCTGAATTGTGGAATTCAAGAACATGACTCCTAACAGAGGCAAAAAGAATAAAGGGGATTTTTCCAGGGAAGTAGAGGATTTCCGAGTACAGTACACCTATACTTTGGATCACTTTAGGGATAAGAAGAAGACTACAACCTCAGCTTCTCAAGCAAAGCTCATTGGCGTGCCAGCTCCTCCTGTGGCCTCCCAAGGACAATAGTGGCTAAAAGGAAGGAGTTCAGGGTACCCCACTTGCTGCAATCCATTTCTCCACACGGTTGGATAACTCACTTCCCCCACGCGACCCAAGGGGAGAGTAACGCACTACCCTAAGCATCCCCCACGATTGCCTAAGAAATCTGACAGAGATACCAGGATAACAAAGAGGACACATCACCACTCCATTGCCAAGCACGGATTCTTTGGAGAACAAGACAAATATTAATTCCCGTCACTCTTTGAGAAAATGACAAGAGGGGAGTAAATATCCACGCAAAGACCTTGTCTGAGGTGCCCCCACGCAAGAAAACGAGGCATAGCAAGGAAAATCTCAATTCCTCCTCCAGGCACTGTTTTGAGCGTGGATCACGCTGGTGCAGAGAAAATAATAACTCGCTAGGAAGTAGAGCACTAACCAGTGACAATGAAAGGAGCATTACTGCGATAGGGCCGGCAGTTTACGTCGTCAGAGGTTGACTTCATCGACCAGGGAAGGATTATGCGTTTCAGAGTAAAGAAGTACCCTCTGATCTAGGTTCTTCTCTTCTAGTTTAACAAGCAATGAACACCTTTCCCAAGTCTGAGGACTGATCGCTGTTCCGCTTACCACACGAGGAAGGTCCGCAAGTACAGTCGCACACCCCTATAGACAACTTCCCACGCAAACATGATCACAGGCACGATAAAGATCTTATATATGTTAACTATCGTTTCCATGCGCATAATCATCGACAATCATTACCACAAGCAAATGAGAGAGCTCGAACAAATTGGTCTCTACATGCTTGAGAGCCAGTACGAATGCGATTGACTTCCATGCGTACGCTGGTCCGTACAACAATCCTCCTCGTGTACATTTTCCTACATCCAGGATCATCGCACTCAAAATTTCCAGGCGTTAAAGGTCTACATGCTATATTCCTGATTTTCTGAAGTTCTAAAGAATCTGTCACAGCTTGAGCAGTTTCATTGTCCCCAGTCAATAGGATTTGGTCTTTATCTCTTCCCCAGCCAAGTGATGAGACACTTCTGACCAATCTCTCCCCTTTTACGCGAAGGAGCAACAGTATATGCCTGGATCATGTTTTCTCAGGACAAACATGGTACATTCTCACAGGATATGTGTGGTGAGAGATCACATATCGACAGCATTCTTTACACTGAGAATAAGATTCGGTATGTGGTTCATATATTCTTCCACGATACCTACTGGTCACAGACTGTTAGTTTCCGTTTGAAAGGAAAGCACATTCATGATCTGGGAGTTTCTTTTACAGGAATGTACCGTGAGTGTTCTCTCCCGGTGAGGAATGTCTCCTAAAAGTTATTTTTCATGATCATTTCCCACGAGATCGGGTATTTGCCGCTATCTGGAACCATATGATCGGCAACCGCGACCTAAAAGCATACAATTACCAGGCGTGATCAGGAATCATGTGATCAATAGCCACAATAGAGAATCATTCAAGCACGAACTTGAACTCTCTCCAGGTGTTAGTTTCCTTCAAGTCACCAGATAACTAGCTCACCTATTCCTGTTACCTGTGCCTTCCTAACATTTTTTGCTTCAAAGAGGAAAATGATGGTCACGAAAATACAGGACTACCGATCTTGCAGTCTCTTGCATCAGCCCGGTTCGTTTGCATGATTTCCTGGGAGGAACAGTTCTGCACGAAAGCCAATCAAAGGTGGCAAGTCGGTACAAGATACAGGACTTTACACTCCTGTATCACACTCCTGTCGAAGTGATCAGCTATTGGGCAGAATGAATACAAGTACTGCTGGTCTAGACAGGAGCACCCGCTACTAAACTCAACACTAATCCCGATTGAGTTTTCCCAGAGGTGCCATTTAAGTTACACTTTGGGGATTGGAACAGGGGACTTCTCAGTCTAGTTCTGCTCATTAGGAGAAACAATGCAGTGCTAGAATCCTATCCTTGGGAAACAGTGGTCCTATTAGTACAGCTTTGCCTCACTCACAAAGTGAGAGGAAATGTACCGGGATCAAACCATCCCTGGGTAGACCAATTGGCATTTGGGACAGAGAGCTCTTGCACCCTTCTAATGTGTTTCTGGTGCTCGGTTCTCGTTTCTAACGAGAATGAGCTCATAAATTAGCTTCCAGTGCTCGGTTCTCATGAGAACAAACACATGTACAAGCTCCCAGTCCTCAGTCCTCACAGAAAAGAACATAAAAACTGGTTCTTGGTACTCAATTCTCAAAGAAATGAGCATACAATATATACTTGCATCATCCATGCTTGCTTCTTATAAAGATGAGCACAAGCACCAACAGGAATAAAGGGTCGAAGGTGCTCCTGTTCATGCTTACCCACCAAGGACGGGTGAGGTGCACAACTTAATACCAACATCGAGCACTGAGTATGGACCATACAGTCACCCGAGGAGCAAAGGTTGCACACCAACAAGCTGGAATTGGTGGGAGCCCTTCAAATCCTGAAGGCCTCCACCACACATCTTATGAGGTCACTCAGTCGAGATACTGAGCAACAACACCGCAGTCGCAGCTTATTTCAACAAATGGGTAAGTAACGTCTGAATCACTGTGTCCTGGCAGTGAAGGTACACATGTGGGCAACAGGCATGTATTAGGCCTATGGTACAAACGTGGAGTAGGCATGTGGTAGGCCTATGGCACACATGTGGGCAATAGGCATGTGGTAGGCCTATGGCACACACTGCAACAAGCATGTGGTAGGCCTGACAGAAAGCCTTATTCCGGGAAAAACGCTAGTGACCTTGTGGATTTCCACGATTATAGACCTGTTTGCAAACCGGCCTTAACAACTAACGACCAGTCTATAGCTCAACAGTCTCTAATCTAATAGCATTTGTCAAGGACGTGTTTCAGCACCCCTGGGATGAAATGGATGTGTACTCCTACTCTTCTCCTCCGTTTCATTCAGAGGAGTCCACAACAGGGTCCTAGCAGCACTAAACTTGTGGCTAACCCTAGTAACACCAAGATGGCCCCCACATGATGTTCATATACAGATACACTTTCCTCTCCACCGAGAGATTAATTTTGACTTTGAGACTGACACCTGAAGCAAATAACCAAGGTTATTGCCACTAACCACTATACTGACTCGATACTGTACTAGAAGCCTAAGCCTATTGAAAGTACAAAAAATGGGAAATTTTTATCTTTGATATGGAAGCATTATGAACATCAGGCAAGGTTAAAATTATTAAGTTTTAACCTTTCTACTACCAAAATCTGCATTCATATTGGTAAGAAGTATGTAAATTCACCTAGGGAATTTGCAAAAAAAAAAAAAAAAATAATTAAATTTCCTTTTGAACTGCAAATGAATTCAAAATTACAGAGCCACAAAGGTTTGAAATATACTTTTTATACTCTAATAAATATAGATTGTGTGGGGTGACTGACTTGATTGATTCATTACTGTGGTGTGTGAATATATAAATTTAATATGGATTTAGAAAAAAAAAAATCATCAATTCTTAGCATAAAACTTGTTATTACCGGCATCATTATCATTATTTCAATAATTTAATTTGAGAGTTAATGCAACTTTAAAACATGAAATTTCTGGCTCCCCGTTCTCTATTTACACGTTTAAAACGGTTTCAATAAAATGTGCACTACAAAATTTTTCACTTCATAAAAAATTGGGTGTAGTATAAAATACAAATTACCTACCTTGTGTTTTGCCTGAAGGGAAAGTCTTGACCTTTCATAATCTTCCATGGTGTGCATCAACTGTTGTCGGAGGCTAGCCAAAGTGGAGTTCAACTGCTCCACCTCTTCACCCTTGAAAAATAAACATTACAGTATAACACATGGTGTAAAAAGTAGTTCTGTTAGTACCAGTAAGTTAGTAGGGCTGTCATTCTGAAAATTGGGGTTACAGTAATATATATATATATAAAAAAAAAGTGATGTTGAACATTTTGAACCTTGCATATGCCCAGTTTCAATTATAACATTTCAAGAGTAAGAAAGATACTTGTACTTCAATTCTATCTCAGCTATCTTACCTTTTTGGTAACTAATCTATATTAAACTTTACCATACTTTTTTTTCTCAATTCTTAAGCAAACCTATTAGGAGCTGTCAATATTAGCTTCAAGAAATTAATTCAGTACATACTTTGCCAAAATGAATTTTTCTGTATTATAATTCTTTATCACTAAGGAACAAGAACAGCTTGAAGAATACAGTAAATGTCATGTAACTGTGAAAAAACTGTTAAAATATGAATATTTTATCTGGTTCTCCATTTTGGGAGTAACTATTCATAAGAGCCCTCATTTTTTTCTGTCCTATATATCTCACTCTTTAAGCAAGAGTGTATTAAATATTCAATTGCTGTTTAATATATTTTAGCATGAATTTTTCATTTTATTTGCTTACTGATAGCTACTTGAATATACTCAATTTATTTTAATGAGGCGCATTTGCACCGACTCGTAGCAGTGCCATTTAAGCTCGGAAAAGTTTCCTGATCGCTGATTGGTTAGAATTATCTTGTCCAACCAATCAGCGATCAGGAAACTTTTCCGATCTAAAAGGGCACCACTGCGAGTCGGTGCAAATATGCCTCACTAAAAAAAATTGACTATAGTAGCTATATTATATTATCAAAGAACAATATGAGGCCTATATATAAATGTCAACCAGTACTTCCTTATAAGGCTTGATGCAGTACAGTAGTATGTTATTTTACTCCCTTACAAATCTTTAGTGTATTGTTCTGTATGTATTTTTGTAATTTAACTATTTGAATAACAAAAAGTTGAAATTATAATTTAAACAAATTTATGCAAAAACTTATTCAAGATTTGAGGTGTGTGTATATATATATATATATATATATATATATATATATATATATATATATATATATATATATATATATATATATATATATATATATATATATATATATAGATATAGATAGATATAGATATATGTGATATTGTATATATATTATAAATACACACTCAAAATTTTTGTTAATAATTACCTTCTGTATAAGAGCTGTATCTTTCTTTTGTAATTGGGTGTTTAATTCGCAGTTTTCATCATCAGCAAGACGAATTTCTTCATCTTTGCGCCCTACTGCTTCCTCTAGCTCCCGCACCTTCTCCTCCAACTCTTCTAAGATGGTGGTGGAGCCGTGAGGGCGCACTAACCTCCTACTGTTGCGCTCCTCTAACCGCCTTCTGCTCCTCCTTCGGAAGTCTCTCCTGAGCCTCCCGCCAGTGGAGCAATAGACAACATCCCCGCTTGAGTGTTCCCTGTGCCCCTCCCCAGCGGGGTTAGGAGGGGGGGTCGAAGTTGCTTCATGGGCCAAGTTTTCTGCATCATGAGGTTCTACTGAAAATAGTTTTCTGTCATGAAACCAGTAAATTCTCTTAATCAAAAGCTGCAATTACAATAGCGACAAAGGTTGTGGTGCATTTCGGCCACTGAATTCTGTTTAAGTAATTAGATATGATAGAGCTATTAAGGACTTTTATGAGAAGTGACATTCTTAATCTTTCATACATAAGAAAGAATAAGGAAAAGAATTCAAATGTTGAGAATACTGTTGGTTATAACGCTTAGTGGTATTTTGACGTGTAATGGAGGATAGTCCCAGACCCCCTATTTCCTTGCATGACTTAAAAAAAAGTATATTTCAGCCATGAGTAGAAGACACAAGAAATAGTATTCATACTTATATAATACCAAATACAAAAATACTGAAAATGTAGAAAATACAAAAAGCTATTATTACAGAAGGACTTTATAACAGCATCAGTTTCAACTTCTCTCCTGTTACACAGTATAACTGAGTATGTAGCAACTAACAAGTGAGAGATTGAGGCTGATCCTGTTAAATACAATTTAGCAAATTGTAAGTAATACAAACTTCCTTTTAAGGAGATCTGTGTGCCACCCCGGTCACGAAGGGAAATTTGCGTTAGGCCTCTCTAGTTTCCCCCAACACTGTACATCTGGCAGTATCCAGAATTCCCTTCCCAGGGATAATAACATCACCCCTGGTCAGATCAGACAAAGGCATGCTCCTCGGTACAATTCCCATGAAAATAAAACTCAAGCACCACCTATGAATCACGAGGGGAAGAACGGGCAGGAAGTAAGCCGAAGGAAGTTCGTTGTAAGTATAGTTAGGAAAAATATAAATTACTTAAAATTTGCAATTTGTTTCGATGTAACATACATACAGTACTTCCTAACTCCCTTCTAAGGACTCTTAGGCCGGCCATACACTATCAGGTACGCCTGAACAGTTACGCCTGTCAGGTATACCTGATAGTGTATGGCGGGAAAAACTAGCCTCTCGGGAGACCTGACAACTGATGAAAATTTGATCATTTCTGCCTGACAGGCGAGTAAACTTGGTGTGTGTGTGGCAGTTTCATCAGGTGTACCTGAACAGGTCTCTCGGTTATTAACAATCCCTTGATGTGGACAGTTTAAATTTTTTTGGTTACAGCTTTGTAATTTTGATTTATTTCACAGTTGAGTTCCTTTAATCAAGGGAGATATGAGTGACAGCAACTCGTTGTACACAGATTCATTCATGCGCAGAAAATTGTTATAATCAGATGGTTCATGTCTCAATTCATGAAGAAGATTGATATGGGTAAATTTATTTCTTCTTTGCAGCCATTCCTTACACCATTGTTTGCGTTTCTTCAGTCTGTTTTTATGTTTCACAAAAAACACAGATAATAAGGAGAGAAAGTACAACTCATCTTCTCGAGAATCCATGGCGAACTGACAAACTTGACAGGCGTAACTGTTCAGGTGTACCTGTCAGGTGTACATGATAGTGTATGGCCAGCCTTACTTAGGAGGAGAGAAAGGGGAGTAGGTGGCAAAAGGGGGAAAGGACCAAGGAGGCCAATGGAAAAATGAAGATACTACCATCCAACAAGAACCCCTCCACCCACAGAAATAAAGTTAAGGTTTGGAACACTCAACAATACTGTCCGATACTCCGGTACTCCGTAGTAAGGGCTTAAGGTGGGGATAAGGGACAGGGAATAGGACATTCTACCATTCAGCACGGAGCACAGGGGTTCCAGTCATAGTTAGATCTGCTGCTGTGTAGCCACAACGGAGCTGATTTTGAATACATCGAGCCTCCTGACTGTGCAGTCCTGCAGATAGTGTGCCGTAAACGCAAGCTGCCGCTTCCTGAGACCTACCTTCAGTACCTGACCAACCGCCATGTTGTTGGCGAAGGCTAATGAGGTCCTGATGCCCCAAATCTCGTGGGGTTTCGTAGACCTAGGGTACATCTCCTGCCGCACCGTACGCCCTCCTGATCGTCTCTCTTAGCTAAAACGCCACTGGCTTCTTCACCTAGCCGGTGGAGACGAACAGGCTCTTGATGGCAGGTCGTAGTCTTGCTATTCTACCCAGGTATTTCCTCAAGACTCGAACTGGGCACATGAGGTCTTTTTCAATGTCCGACTTGGACATGACGGGGACTAAAAACTCCTGGATTTTGAGTTTTCACTAAAAAGGAAGGGACAAATTTGAACGTGACCTCCTTCCAGCCCCTCGTGTGACATACCTTGTAGGACAGACTGTGGATCTCACTAATCCTTTTGGCAAAGGCTATGGCTAAGAGAAACGTTGTCTCCAGACTTGAACGGAAGGCCCTTCAGGAACTCCAATATCTTAGACACGTCCCACTCCAGGGCCTGCAGGGGCTGAGGAGGACAGGCTTGCTCGAAACTCTTGAGGAGCATGGTCAACTGCCTTATGCCCCTAGATTCAGTCCCTTGAGAGAAAACACTTGGTCCAACGCCGCTCGATATCCCTTCACCACTGGAATCGAGAGGCCCATGTCCATCCTGAGGTGCAGCAAAAAGTCTGCTACCTGAAGGATGGATGCCTTGAGGGGCTTAATGCTTTTCTTCTGACACCACTTCCCAAATGTGTCCCATTTAGCTTGGAAGATGGCTGTCGGCAAAACCCTCATGTAGCCTGTCATCTGCGTGGCAGCCCTCTGGGAAAAACTTCCCGACTCAGGACCTCCACCTGTGAAGGGAGAGGTTTTGCTGGCCGTTGTGGAACTTCCTGAAGTGGGGATGCCTCAGGTGGTCTTCTCTGAAGGGAAGGGGCCAAGGTTCATCAAATGCCAATTCCAGCAGGTCCGGAAACCACTCTCTGTTCAGCCACCAAGGTGGGCATAGCTCCTCTTACTTCCCTCAGTCTGTTCAGGACTTGACATAGCAGGATGAAGGGGGGAAAGGCATAGGTGTCCAGGCCATCCCAGAGGTGTTAGAAAGCATCGTTCATGACTGTGGCCGGGTCTGGCACTGAAGAACAGAACACAGGGAGCTTCGCGTTAAACCTTGTCAGGAATAGGAGCCCCACATGTTCATCAGGCGACTTGCTATGTCCGGGTGCAGGGACCACTCTGTGTCTAGAACCTGGGCTCTTCTGCTCAAGCCATCTGCTAAAACATTCCTTTTGCCTAGGATGAACATCGCTGTCAACATCGTCCCTCTGTCTGCGGCCCATCCCTGGATTTCCTAGATCAGGCAATACCCGAGACTCTATCCCCCTAGTTTCGTTGTCGCACATGAGGGCTAATTTCCTCCCTTCTACTAGACCTTCCAGGGACTGGAATGCTCTCTGGATTGCCTGAAGTTTCAGCTTGTTGATGTGGAGAGCCTTCTTTTCGAGGGTCCAGCTTCCCGACCAGCACTCCTCCACCTCTGTGGTGAAGGACGCCCTGGAAGGGGATGCGTTAGGCTTCCCTCACGACTAGCACTGTCCAAGGGTCAGCCCTGTGGTTTCACTAGTTCCATGCAGCCTTAGATATTTTTCTTCTTGGAGAAATATCTAAGGCGGGGTCTGCAGCTGGCGGAGGATCTGGCACGGGAAGAGGAGGCAACGGAGGGACCCCCCTAGGGGGGCTGTGTTTTATGGAGTTTACCCACTGCCCTGTGAAGAACACCATCACAATTGGCTTGGCCCTTCGCCACTTCTCGAGGATGTCGGCAACTAGATCCTCCGGGAAAAGGTTCTCTCCCGATACGAGAGTTCCTGAGGAGGCAAGCCTTCCTGTCAGGAATCTTCTTGGACAGAAGAGCCAGAAGGTTGTTCCTCTGACGAGGGACCCAGTTTGCCCACTAGGTGAGGGCCTGGGTCGAAAGGAAGCCGACAACCTTGCCCCCTGACAGTAACAAATCCTGAAGCTACTCCCTCTCAACGTTGGTCTTGATGTGGGGCATGGCAAACGATGAGATGGCTTCTCTCCAGCTGTCCATCCAGGAAGCTACGTGCGAGGCTGACCGAGCCTCTCAGCTAACAGCTTGTCCTCTGTGGAGCCAGGGGCCAACTCCACCAGGTTGTCCTTGACTGGCAGATTATTTGAAGAGATCCCCTCCGGAGCGTAGAATTGCATGTGGCGTACATTCATTGGCGGCAGGAGCTTGTGAGAGCTATGTGCTCTGGGGAGTTCTTGGACCCCACTACTACTTCGTCCAGTCTTGCAACGGCCCTGGAAACTGGCCTCTTTCAGGGGAGGGCTTGTCGTTCTGAGGGGTCCCTCGGAACATTTCCACCTTCGAGTAACAGGGAGCCCAACCTGACTCCTCATCAGGGCGATGACTCGTCTGAAGGCAGAGGAATCCTCTGAGGTGAACTGGTCTAGCGGCAGCCTTGATGAATCCCTGTCTGAAGACTGTTCTACAGTCGGCCAAATGAGAGGCGGGGCGAAGTTCCTGAAGACGGGGGAAGAGAGCCGTACCTGCTCTCTCTGTCTGAGCACAGCAAAGCAGGACTGTGATGACAGTAGGATCCTGGCGATAGCAAACGGCACCCCACTGGCGACCCTGGGCAAGGTGGCGTAGCAAGGGCCGTCACTCAGCCAAGGAGGAATGGACAAAGCTGCCCATTCGAGTCGGTCTGGGCTCGACAGTCCTGAGCAGGGGGCCCCCAGTGGGTTTCATGAGCGCAGCGAAGGCCACATCGGCAGCTGGTGGTCCTGCTACAATGGTGTTTGCTCCTGCTCAACGGCAACCTGCTCATGCACGCGTGTCTCAATGAGAACCAGCGACTCCTATCCCAGCGGCTATTCCTAGACTGGTGAACTTTGGAGAGAGAGATGACCTCTACCAACAGAAAACTGGACCTATGTCTCTTCCTGCTGCGGTCCTCTGTTCTGTCCTGGCGAGGAGAAGCGAGGTCCCCCAACCTTATGGCTGGCATTGCTTCGGTGGACAGCCTCCCAACTCTCGCCAATGAAAAGGGCTGGTCAAGCACGAACCAGAACGGCTGCGGGTCCCTGTGAGGGGACCTGAAGGGGTACGGAGGTTACCTGTCCAGGAGAACGCCAGCCAGTCTGGGGAGATTGAGAAGTCCTCCTGGAGCGAAGAGAGGGGCTGGCCTACCTACGTGGCCTATCAAAGCAGTGCCTGAGACAGCTGAAGCACCCACATGGCACAGCGAGGCAGCCACATGGTCCAGCAAGGTGGAATATTAGGTAGCTGAAGCAGTCACATGGCCACTTTCAAGTTTTTAATCTGACTTTGATCAAATTCCTTGTGAGCATCTGTGATGAAGCTTTTAACAAGAAAGGACATAGCCTTTTAGACAAAGGACTATTTGAAATCCAAACCCCACTAAACAAATTAGGAACATTATCCCTAATGTCTGCAGTCTTGTCCAAATAATACTTAAATGCTTTCACTGGACAAAGAAACTTATCCTCCCATGAAACATTAACTTTCTTTACCAAACAAGGAAAGTGAAACAATTGTGGCAAACCTTTTGTCTAAAAAACATTCTCAGATCTGAATGAAGGCAAAAGAGATAAGATCATCTTATTTTCTCCAAAACGTACGTTATAAGAAAAGCTTGTAACTCATTAATGCATTTAGCTGACACAAATGTTAAAAGGAAAAGTCCTGGTCATGAGATCTTTAAATAAAAGAATTCCAAAGATTCAAAACATAAACCTTTTAGAAATTGTAATCCACAAAAAATGGCTCCGACTACCAGAGGTTTTTCATTATTAAAATACCTAAATACATCCACAATAATACCTCAGCTGGATGAATCCAATCCTAGATAGTGGAATACAGTATTAAGCATGAATTTATAACCTGTATTAGCTGAAATGGTAAGTTTCTTGACTTTCACTAATTAAAATAAACACTCCAATACAATTCTTAGTGGACTGTATTTGGGAACCTAAGATAGACAATCTAGAGCATTGAAAACCTTTTGTTTCTGAGAGTATGGTGTACTATCTCCATTGGGTTTCATGTACAGTACTGTAGTACGTATGGATTTGGATGCCATGGCCTCGAAAGCGGTTGTCTAAGAATGAGAAGACAGGTTTTGCATGTGCACCTCCTGGGATGCTACGACAACGTAGGTCAGATCTGTAAGCCACTCTCATTGAAGACAAAATGAAGCCACCAGTCACACTGCTGTTTCTAAACATCCTACACTTATTCAACGAAAGTTGAATCTATGGCAAACTGTTGAAAGGCATTCAGATCCAGATTCAACCAATCCTACAAGAAATCCACTTCCCATGTTAAAGGATCTGGAACCATTACACTAAACACCCCTATCATTTTGTTTAGAGATGTTACAAACATGTCTACTTTTGTTTATCCTCCACCAATTCAAGATCTTTATACATATTGATGGATGCAGAATATTCATTTGGAAGATGTTTTATTTTCCTATTATAAAATGATGAAAAAGAGCTATCCCTCTCAATGGTCTAGAGTAGACAATAGCACTTCTGCTATCCAGTATAGGGATTCCGACATGGTTTACACCTGTTTCTGGATATGAGCTAATTCTATCATGTCTGAATGCACTGCCATGCACTTCCCTATTGCTTGACCCTGATGGGCCTTAAACAATGCTACTAGTTCCAAGAAACTGAAATGAAGAGTTTATTCTTGAGTCATCCATTTCCCTGACAGATGGAAAAAATCTAGAATTGGTCCCTGTCCTTCCTGGGAAGCATCAGTAAACAGAAATATCTGGAACCCTCTCTTCCATGGAAACTAGATAACCGACAAGGATCATCCCACTTACTCAATATTTGAAGCTGGTTCTTTATTAGTGTCCTTTTTTTATTCCCATCAAGAGAATCCTTTAAGATGGACTTGGTAAATATTTCTATAAAGTTACCAGGACTCTCCATTTCTCAGTAACTGGCAAGTATATACTAGTTGATCTAAATCCCTTTCAGAAACCTTTATAATAAACAGCCACTTTCTAAAACCAACAAAACCCTGGTCCTGCCATCCAAAACATGATGCAACTGATCATCCTTCACTAAAACTTTCAAGTTATTTATCTAGAAAAACTGGATTATAGAAAACATACGATTGCTATTCCCTTAATGTATGGGAGGATTGAAGGACAGGATTCAATTGCCCTCTTTAACCCTAGACAGCTTTAGTTCAGTAGAACTGCGACGATCATCAGCCTTTTAATGATAATGAATAAATAAAGGGTTTTGAGTGAAAAAAATTCTGTGGTCCAAAGGACTTTCTTTATAAAGGCTAGAAAAAGGGAATCAAACAAGATTGAAAATACCACAAAAATATTGTCTTCTGTACCAATCCCATTGTATCAAGATACAAAGCTCAGATTCAGTGTGTATAAGGGAGACGCGGGTTCCAGCTCTATTGAACCTACCATAGCTCCTCCAATGCTGAACTTAATCTGACAACCAATATCATGTCTTCACCAAGAACCAATATTAACACTGGAAACAATACTACCTGGGTGCTTAGTTTGCAACTAGTCGCCATCTTTTCTATTCAGAGTACAGTGGTACCTCTACATACGAATTTAATTCGTTCCACAACCAACTTCGGATGTAGAAAATGTTCGGATGTAGAAACGAATTTTCCCATAAGAATACATGGTAATTCATTTAATTCGTTCCTCATCCTAAAACCCATAATAAATCTTTAATAAATGGCTACACATAATTACACATAACAATAACATAACTGCATAATATGGAAGAAGCATGTAAAAAAGATAATTATAAAGAAATAATAAATAAAAAATGTGTTTTATTGCCACTTTACCTTAGAGACAGGCCAACGCAGGTGTAGGATTTGCTACGCCAGGATGAGACGGACGATCAGCGAGAAGGTAGACATGGTGTTAACATGTTCTTTAAATAAATACTCTCTCTCTCTCTCCATCTCTCTCTCTCTCTCCATCTCTCTCTCTCTCTCTCTCTCTTGTTCTTCTTCACTGTTAGTGTTAGAGACGTCTAATAATTTTTTCTGAGAGAGAGAGAGAGAGAGAGAGAGAGAGAGAGAGAGAGAGAGAGAGAGAGAGAGAGAGAGAGAGAGAGAGAGAGATATATTAAACAAAAATGAGAGATTAAACAAAAATGTGTGTACATATGATTTTTAACAGCGTTAACGAAATGAAAGACAGTTAAATGTAACTAAAAAAACAATATCAGCGAATCTGAATTCCTTTATTAACTAAAAAAAATATTGATACAAACACGATCGGCGAGGAGGTAGAGATGGTGACTGCGATAACATACCGTAACTTACACTACAGAAATTTTAATCTAACTAAGCTTATTTATTTTTTTTTTATTTTTATATTTCATGTTTTTTACATTTTTTTTTCTTTTGATTTTCTATTTTCATCAATTTCAGTGACGAGTTACGGTATGTTATCGCAGTCACCATCTCTACCTCCCCCCCCCCCGACCGTCTCTTACTGCGTAGCAATTTTTGCACCTGTGTGTGTCTTTGTGCATACGCACATGAGTGTGTTTGTATCAATATTTGTTTTAGTTAATAAAGGAATTCAGATTAGCTGTTATTACTTTCTTAGTTACATTTAATTGTTTTTTAACTCGTTGACGCTATTAAAAATCAAATGTACTCTACACACATTTTTGTTTTATCTCTCTCTCTCTCTCTCTCTCTCTCTCTCTCTCTCTCTCTCTCTCTCTCTCTCTCTCTCTCGGAAAAAAAATAATAGACGTATCTAACACTATAACAGCGAAGAAGAGAGAGAGAGAGAGAGAGAGAGAGAGAGAGAGAGAGAGAGAGAGAGAGAGAGAGAGAGAGAGAGAGAGAGATATATTTTATCTAAAGAACATGTTAATGCTATGTTTAGAGAGAAACAGAAAAAGAGAGAAGCCTTATTTAAAAGAGCTTGTTAATGCTATCATAGTTTTCTTTGCTTCACTTTTTTCTTTCTTTCTGTTCATCACGCTGGCCCTTCTCACAAATGATCGTTGCCAACAATCTCTTTGTCCTTTATCCCTATCAACAAAAGGCGTTCTATCTCTTCCAGGGTATTGCTAAGATGTCTTGTAATAATGGTGATCCCCTTCGATGGTTATTTGCTTTAATGGCTGCCTTCAGCTTGATGATCCTCGAGATCATAGGCCTATTCCGGCCATATTGTTTAGCCATACAGTATCACTCACATGCACACTGCTCTCATGTTTTTCTATAATTTCTTGCTTCATTTCTAATGAAAGAATTGCCTTCTTCCTGTACTGAAACTTAGCTTCTTAGGCACCATGATTATAGGTAAAATCAAAAAGGAAATGTGAGAAAAGGAAGAAAATAAGCACTGTTAATAACAGACCAAACAGAGGACAACCACACGATACACACAAGAATAGAGAACTGAGCACTCGACGCTCAATGGCATAATGTTTACTTCGTGTGTCGAAATAAAATTCGGGTGTAGTAAAAAATTTGCTCGAATTTTACTTCGGATGTTGGAAAATTCGGATGTAGATACGTTCGTGTGTAGAGGTTCCACTGTACTAATATTTGCATGTCTCCCTTCCCTGCACAAGGCTAGAGGAGGAAGGGTCTTGAGGATCACACACTACTTTCCCAGAAATATGTTTTTCTTTAGTCAAAACCCATTTTTTTGGATGCTGTGTGGTCCCCCAAGGCTATTATAAGAACATATGTGTTGGCAAAGGAAAAATGAGCCTTAACCACAGAGGAATCCAATGTCGCATTACCTGGCCAGTCAAAGTACCCAATAATTCTCCAGCAGTAGTATCTCAATGGGTGGCTGGTGCCTTGGCCAACCTACTACTTAAAGAAAGGAACTTCCTGGTTTGAGTATTTTGGAACAGACTACTTTCTATAGACGAGGATCTCTGCAGATATGATTGCAGGGTAGACAGGACAGAGATTACCATCCCTGGACTGTAAAGGTGTGATATAAGAGGATCCTGCCCCTCTTCATGTATGAACTGCCAAAGCAAGTACATGATTGTTTTTTATAGATCACAGAACATTTTGACAAAGAAAAGGCTTTAACACTACAGTATTATTATTATTATTATTATTATTATTATTATTATTATAATTATTATTACAAGCCAAACTACAACCTAGTTGGAATGGCAGAATGCTGCAAGCCCAAGGGCTCCATCAGAGAAAGAAGCCCAGTGAAGAAAAGGAAATAACTTATAAACTACATACACTATAAGTAAAGAATAAAAAATATATATTTTAAGATCAGTAACATTAAAATAGATGAGTCATATATAAACTACAGAATGAGATTTGTGTCAATCTGTTCAACAGAAGAGAATTTACAAAAATTTTGAAGTTCCACCAATTTCAACCAGATTAGGAAGATCATTCCAAAATCTTGTCACAGCAAGAATAAAACTTCTAGAATACTGTATATAGTAAGGTGGCTTATGATGAAGAAGGCATGGCTGGTAGAATTAACCTAATACCAAGTGGGAACTGAATGAAAAAGCTTTTTTGCACTTGAACTAATAATATACTTAATAAAATTAGGGAAAACTGTGGAGAATAAGTCGCTTAGCACACCATCAAAAAATAACATAGAAGAAAAGTATTTCCCAAACTTACCTTAACATGAGGTACTAGCACCTATGTTCACATTGCTTGGGGAAAACTTGTGATGTAATAATGGCTGAGCCTGCTTAAGAGTTATTTGAATTATCTTTTCTGTTGTACAAGAAGTGAATATTTTATGCCCATAATATACTTATAAAGTGGTTGATCATAAGTGCCTACTTCAGTAATCAAAGGTATATCTGGATCCAGTCAACCAATTCTTTAGTTATTGTAATATAAAACATGAATATATGGAAAAAATTGTTGACCATGACCAGTTACTAAAGTGAGTGGAGAAATAACATGATTCAGGCTACCAGTCCAATCTTCTACCTTTGAATAGAGTGAACTGGATTCCAGAAAGCAAAGGTTTCATAGTAGAAGGATCTGAAATAATTTAAAGTGCAGGGTGCCAAGAGAGGCGATCAACTCTCGTATGTGCAATGCACCATCAGTACATTTAATGACTGGTGCATAGAACCACTAGGCAGAGCTTGAGGAGTTTAGGCTGGAGTTCGAAACTGGGCAGATTAGACTAGAATCTCTGCCTTTGCCTGAAGACTCGCCGAGCTTTTATATTGAACTAAAGATGTCATAGATGACAAGATCTTATGAAGCTCATTGCTATCAAAGCTTGAAAGCTCATTAAAGGCTGGAGTAGCATTATCATCATCATCCTGTCTGTACAGTAATCAGTTAGCGTGGTCTGCTCTGGATTTTCCCTCGACACTAAAAGTACATTTGGAATTTTAATCTAGTCTACAACCATTTAAACATACTTTTCCATGAGAGAAACTGTATTGTAATGCCTTTGCAATCTCACAACGTTTATCTAAATCACAACATTACCATTGGCTTGAGATAGCGAGAATTAGGATACCGATTGCCCAGAAATAACTTCTTTGAACAATCTAAAGTACACACTAATTAGAAAAACCATTCCTAATAATCTTAATAACACTTATAAATGCTTCATAACTTGGAGGGAGGTATCTCAGTGTCACTTATAAAGCACAATTCGAAAAAAAAAAAAAAAAATTATTGTACTCGTGCCATGGCAGTGGCCATTGCCATTAACTGGTAGATGGTCTCAAAACTGTACTAGAGGCCTCTGCCTTTTGAAAAGGAAGAAAATGGGAAATTCCTACCTTTGGGTTAAACATCACAAATTTTAAGTAATTTGTATTTTTCCTAACAGTACTTACCTCGAACTACTTTCTTAGGAGTATCTGGGATCTCCTCCCATCCGACCAGAGTTTTGTGTAGTTTACCCTATACCCGTTTTCTATGAGGGATAACCTCAGGCGGAGTGATATGCGCCCTGAGGCTAACCCCGGGTCAGAGAGGATGCTTGCTCAGGTCTCGACCTCCAGTAAGTTCTTGGCAGCTTAGGTCTCTAAGAATTCCAGAAGGCACTCGGGGAAGGCAGGGTGGGCCATTACCCGAAAGTAGTTTGAGGTAAGTACTGTTAGGAAAAATACAAATTTCTTAAAATTTGTGATTTGTTCCAACACGGAGAACTTACCTCGAACTACTTTCTTAGGAGACTTATACTTTAGGAGGTGGGAATGGCCTTTTAACTTCTGAGACCATGCTGAGATATATCCAAACACCTAGATAGGAGGCTAGGTCCTGTTGACTCCAAAGAAAAGCGAGAAAAGAGGGAACTACACAAAGAACTCATCTTAGTGTCTAAGTAACTCACCTCTGCAAGAAATCCTAGGAGACATGTCCTTCCCAAGTTGGGGTACTTGTAGCCGGCTCAGGGTCCTATCTGAGACCATTTGAAGTGGAAATAGGGGGAGGAAGAAAAAGGGGGTTAAGGAACGAACCTGTACCTCTTGTACTTACTACCCGCGGTTATCACTGGAGCTACACCTTTAAACCGTTTGGAGTGCAGAAATGACGGTACCTATCGAGAACCTGTCCAGGGATTTTCTTGAATAGTCTTTCAAGTAGTGAGCAGTGAAGGTAGACTGGTTAGCCCAGGTGTCTGCTCTCAGGATCTGGCCCACTGCCATATTCTTCTCGAAAGCTAACGTAGTACTAAGACCCCTAATGTCGTGGGGTCTGGGTTTTCTCGGCAGGGGGATACCTGCCTTACTGTAGGCCCTGATAATCACCTGCCGCAGCCGGAAGAAGATAGTGTTCTTCGAGACTGGCTTCTTCACTAGGCCTGTGGAAACAAAAAGACTTTTGATCTCGGGCCGAAGTCTGGCTGTCCTCTCTAAGTATTTCCTTACCGCCCTGACAGGGCACAGACGCAAGTCCCTCGAGTTGTCCGAGCGAGGGATTGCTTGTACTGAGAACCCCTCAAACCTGGGATCCCACATGGCCGGATTCTGGGTCTTCACTACGAGTGAGCGACTTCGTAGGACAGTCCATGGATCTCCCCCACACGTTAAGCCGAAGCTAATGCCAATAGGAAAACTGTCTTGAGGGTGAGATCCTTGTCAACGATGTCCTTTACGGGTTCAAAGGGAGGTTCTGAGGCACCTTAACGGCTTGCGGGGGACACGATTGCTCGAAACTCTTAATGAGCATCGAGAGATGTCTGGAGGTTCCCAGGTCGATGCCCTTCATGAGGAAGACTTGGCCCAGAGCAGCTCGTACTCCCTTGATGGCCGGGATGGACATGTTGACCACGTCCCTGAGATAAACTAGGAAGTGTGCTATCTCCGGGATGGAGGCCCTCAGGGGCTTGATGTTCTTGGAGGCGCACCATTTAGTAAAGGTGGCCCACTTTGCCTGGTAGACTGCTGCCGATGATCACCTCAGGTAGCCTGACATCCTCGCTGCCGTCCCCGACGAATAGCCTTCTTTCCTCAGGAGACGCTCAATAACCTACACGCGTGAAGGCGGAGGGACCGAGGGTTCTCGTGGAACCTTTGAGAATATGGTTGCCGGAGAAGGTCTGGCCTGTCCGGAAGGAGTGCGGGTCTACTTCAGATTTCAACAGGAATGCACCACACGATTTACCGGCCATAGGCCCAGGAAAACGCCACAAGAACGCACAGGGAAAGCAAATGGAAGAGCACAAAGGAACCACGTGGGAACCGCGTGAGACACAAAGGGGTCTGGGACACAGTCACACTGGGATTAAGGAGAGCGGCGAGATGATATCGCGACGCGACCAGAGAACTTACTGGAGGTCGAGACCTGAGCAAGCATGCTCTCTGACCCGGGGTTAGCCTCAGGGCGCGTATCACTCCGCCTGAGGTTATCCCTCATAGAAAACGGGTATAGGGTAAACTACACAAAACTCTGGTCGGATGGGAGGAGATCCCAGATACTCCTAAGAAAGTAGTTCGAGGTAAGTACTACGTGTTGGAACAAGTTAATATTAGCCAAGCTTTGAGAGAGAAGCAATATGAGCATCAGGCGAGTACATAAAAAACAAAGTACATAATTGAAATTCTGCTTTTGTACAACTAAAAAGAATATTTCTTAATACAATAGACAAGATCTTAGTTAATTACACCTCTGCTTATACATGTGTATCCAGAATTTTTACAGCTATGAAAACTTTTGAAAAATAATTTAATTGAATTGTATTTGAGTAAATTTTAATTTATTGTGTTCACAGTTTTAGCTTTGAAAGTTCTGAAGCCACAGTGCATATGTAGGGGAATTACTGTACTTGTATGTCACAAAATGAAAAGTACTTCTTGTCATGCATAAACATATAACTTTTACTAAAGTTTTTTCCACAATATTCATAATAAGCATACCTTCCTCATCAGTATCTGACACAATATCTTCAATGTCCGAGTTACTCTGACCCTCCAATAGCTCAGCTAATGTTCCTAGCTGCGTTGTAACTTCCGTCAGGGTGCCACTTTGAGTTTCTTTACAAGATTCACAATTCTGTTGAAAAAAAAATTAATTGAATTCTTGATTTGGATTTTCTGTAACATGGCTTGTTACAATTGAAGCTAGCAACTTGAGTAACATTTGCATAAGAAGTACTGTATTTAAAAGTGCATAATAAAAGTCAAAAGGAAAACACAAGGTTGACAATTTATAATGCACAGTGCAATGGAAGTACTACAGTATACATACCAAAAACAAAAATCTATTTACAGTAGTAACGTGAGATGCAGTGTTAAATATTACTGTGAAAGACAGATGGCATGAATATTATCCACACGAACATAATCAAATAACAAGTATTAATAAATAGGCTTCATCAAATTGTATATGTAAAATGGAGAAATTCAAAGATAAAGGACATTATAGTACTCAAAACAAACTAAAAAAAAAAAAAAAAACTAGTTATATGCACCAAAGACTCAAGTGAAAGATTTTGCTTGATAAGTGTGGCAATTATGAGTACAGTTCCAGAAAAATATCCCAGTACTGCATGTTTAATGGACAAGGATATGGTGTTGATATTTCTGTATATTTAGATTTTGAGAGCTTAAATGCACGTTTTCATAGTATAAATATGTAAACTGCAAGGTTAAGCTCAGCTTTAGGGGTAATTAAGCTTAGAACTACCTTGGCTGTATTATGCAGTTTGCACCTTAACCCCCTTTTGAAATTGTGTAGTTAAAGGAGAGATTACTTTATTAGTAGTAGGTAGAGATTCAACAGAGCATTAAAACATCTATCAAAACACTCAAGTCTAGGAAACTAGGTGAATTGAAGCTACAGTAACATTTCACAATACATACAGTACACCTCCATGAAACATTTCCATCTCTGAAGAACACCCACCCCAACCACTGTGTAAATTTAATCATCATCATCATCATCATCATCATCATCTACACCTATTGACGCAAATACTGAAATAATGTATTTTATCACAAATGTGCTAGTAGACATACCCGTTATAACACATTGCATGAGATATGTGACTTCTAGGCTACCTGTTAGTTGAAACAACAGTCTATCAAAAGGCAGGAATGTAATGGGTGTACTGTACAGTATGTTGTACCATGTTAGTAAAGTACTTTACTAACATGCATCATCTTATATTGTGACATTTAAGGGTTAAATTCAATAAAACCCTCAATTATTTTTCACTCATTTACTGTAGTTCACTTTTACTGTATATAAGGAAATGTTAGCTATCATTCTTTAGTATCTAGCAAGAATATGTTGGTTGCGAGAGATTGAAAGTAATTTGTTAGTACTGTACTTGGAAAATATTACGTACAATTTCTTTTCTTGGAAAATATGGTGATACAGTATATTTAGGTGTGTTCTTTATCATTATAATAAAATACTGTACCATAATATCCAATTTAAATTAAAAATAATGAGATTTTTTATTCAAAATTATATTTTTTTCCTTAGTAACAGTTTGATTTTCCATACCAAATACAGTCCACTCCTGTACTGTAGTTTATTTAACCACGTATCATGTGAGACCCTAAATTAAAGTGAAAAGACAAAATCATTATCTGTACTGCATACCACCATTTGAGAAAAAGAAAAGCATTTAAAAAGACAAACCTTAAGTGCTGAAGTAAGAGCAGTTATAGAAGCATGGAGTGAAGCGATGGGTGACGATGCAAGGGCATCTAATTCACTGACAGCATGAACATGACTTATTTGTTCTATCTGGTGTTCCATTTCCTCAATGCGTGAATCACGAGAGGATACCTGAGAGTACACAGGTCATAACTATGTAGCAAGCAGACATGAATTTTTCATTCAACCTAACAAAGCTCTGTCTTGATAAGTACTAAAATTCATAAAATTAACGTACAAATTAACCTATGAATTGTGCAGTGATTTAATAAAAAAATAAATTTTACATTGTGAATGAAAATAATGGAACTCTAATAATAAATACTGATAAAGAATGTTTATGTACAAGTATAGTTTTTATTTTACAGTATAACCAATAATTCTTACTAATTTTATTTTGTTAGTATTAATCGATAGTTAAGACACTATGCAACACTGTCTGTTGTATTGGTTATATGAATAAAAATACAGGAAAGCTAAGCTTGAAGAAAAGGCAGTATTAGTCAATATTATTCCACATACATTTTTAGTGTTAATAAGGGTTATTAATTTGCTTAAAAGCCCATACTAAAAGGCATATTTTCATTTGTAAATTCTAATCAAATGCCCATCAGCCATTAACAATGAATGCTATATTAATCTTCATATATAAAGGGAGTATTTTTCAAGCTCATTATTCAATTACAGTAAAAATCACCAATTTCTAACATGAAACATTATTTTGTATCCAAACTTAGTTTCATACAAACAAAGTCTGCTGTATTATAATACTTTGACATCACCTAAAACAAAGGTCAAACCTTATCATCACTTCAAACAGAAGTTTTAGGATCAATTAGAAACTAGAGGTAATATAGTACTATGTATTCAAAATTAAGGTACATTAGCTTAAACATGCACATTTTTTGAGTTCCTGTACTTGTTGACTTTCCAACTGTTCTAAGCTAATTTTAAGAAAATTGGGTAAGTATTGGCATCCCAAGCATTAAATTTCAAGTTAGAAGATAATGTAAAAATTGTAATGTTCCAGGACTGCTTGAAAAATTATTTAAGCTCTATATCAAAGTTTTCAAAGACAATGAGTATTCCTAATGTTTTATGAAACAAAGGTTTTAGTAAGCATTAATCAATTTATAGCCATTTACTACATACCCAAGGCAAGAATAGAGGTTATGTTATTAATTAATTATATATATAACAAATAAGCTGAAAATGTAATTCCTGGAAAACTAATACAGAACTGTACTATACAATGAAACTGAAAATTTTTTAAAAGTTAAGTAAAAACACAGTACTCACCTGGAGATTGAAACTAATCAGATCCTGTTCATGTCGTCGGCCTCGTTCTTCCAACTCCTTAGCCAAGCGTTGTCCTTCAGCCTCAGCAGCTAACACCCGATCTCGGAGTTCACAGTTCAGTCTGTCAAGCTCTGTCAACTGTGAGTTACTTAATTTAAGCTGATTCCGAAGTTTTGTAACCTGGAAAACCATAGGAAAATGGATCATAGAATTGAGAAAGCTTTGTGTTCTATAAAAAATAACTCTTAAGAAATAGTGAATAATACACTGAAATTTATCGCACATCATACAGAAAGAAAAAAACAGGTAAGTAATTGAGAGTGGAATAAAGTAATTATTGTGTACAGTACAACAAAACAGTTAATGAAGTACAATATTTACAAGGCTCATTGAAATTTTTGATATTACAATCGATTCTAATATGAAACATGTAGCCACATCTCCCAATAGCAATTCCAGTCTACTGTTTTCATTCATGTCTTACCTCAGAGCGATGTTGTGTTTCATGACTCATTGTTTCTGAGGAGGATTCTTTCAACTCCCTTTCAGCGTCAGCTAATCGACTCTTCAGCTCTTCCAACTGTCTTCTATATGATACCTCTGACTCCCGAGCACCATATTCTTTAGATGCCGCAGCTTCTAGCTGAGCCTTATAAGCTTGTACTTCCTCTTGAAGGGAAGAAACCTGAAAATAAGATAAAATTAATTTCAAATATATTTTAAAACACCAAATACAGTTCCTCTTGATGTTTTTACAAATATCACCTAATTTCATAAACTGACCGAAAAGCTCATGCTCACGTATTGTGCATTCACTGCAAAGTGTGTTCAAGGTTAACACACAATAACTGGCCTTACTTTAATTGTAATAAAATCCTCTTGTAGAACATAATTTAATTATAATTACAAAGACAGTGTAATGCTGTACATTGCATACATAATACCTTTATTGTACTGTAATGGAAACCTCTGAATAAGACACGCCTATACAATACAGTACAAAATAGTGTAATACAACCTTTCAAAGTTATAAACTCAAATTTACAAAGACAATGTATTAAAGCTCTCATGCAAAGATAACATAACAGGTGCAGAGTAACCCCTTTAATAAGTAATTATACAACAAACACTGTTCAATAGGAATTTGGTGTCATATCAAACTAAATATGAAGTGTAAACCTATAATTTCACTGATTAATTTGCAGACGTTCTACACAATTATATTGCACTAATACCTGTAGTATGCAGACAAAATTATTAGTCAAGAGTAGCCTTCCATGTAGTTAGGTTTGTAAAACATTAGTTAAAATGACAGATATAATAAACATTTACCTGATCCCTGAGTTTTCGCTCCCTCTGAGCCAGTATGAGGTCAGCTTGGTGAAGGGTCTCTCGGAGCATGTTTTCTGTTACTTCTAATTCTTCCACACGACCACGTAAATAACTTTCACTCTGTTGTATCTCACCCATTTTTCGGGCAGAATCTTGTGCCTGTGTACAGATATGTTGCTACATACTTTACTATATACAGTACCATGAATGTTTTAAAATTACAATGTCAAGAATGGAATGTACAGCAAAATGAATAAAACTGACATTACAGTAACCATTTTCTATCTTTAAGAGTAAATGTTCTTAGCGTGATATCCAATTTTCAGACGGATAAAAAGCAATAGTGAGTTTACTTTTCATTCAAATTTTTTTTAGTCCATCTTATGAGAATAATGCAAGTACCTCTATTTACTCTTCTGCAGTATGCTTGTACAAATGATGAACAAACTTGCACAAAAAGTAATGTTTTATTTAATTCTAAGACCTATTAAAATTAGTCATGACTGAAGTTAAATATATCTATTGCCTTATGTATTAATATATGATTTGAAGTACACATTATACAATTTTCACAACTGGATATTTGAACACTTACCTGATTAAGTTCAACAGAGAGGGCATTATTTTCAGTTTCCAAAGCTCTCAGGCGATGAACAAGTTCTTCTTGATCACGTAGTTCACCTCTGAGTGACTGGTTATTCTTCTCTCCTTCCATTAACTAAAACAAAACCAATATTCAATATATTTTCATATAACCCAAATACATTACCTTATTTCTACGAACCTCGCCTGATGTTCATATTGATATTGTCTCTAGAAGCTTGGAATTTGAAAGTCACTCCTTAAAATTAAGAAATTTCTTGTTTACTTCCCTTCCAATACACTAAGGCCTCTAGTTAAAGCAATGAGACCAGCGTCTAATAATAACAACATGTTGCACATATCATATCACTTCTTCAGTCTAAAAGTCTTTGTTTTTAGTGTTTGGTGGTTTTAAGATGTCTTCTCCAGATTTGTTAGCAATTGGCGCACTGCTATGCATAAGAATTGTTTTTAGGTGATCATGATATGCATTCTCTTTGTCTCATGCTGGAGACAATTATTTTTATTCAGATAATCTAGCAAGGATTGCATAGGCTACACTGTTACTTTCAAAACCTAAAATAATCCAGGGAAGTCTAGACTGCTTGTTTATAGAGAGAAAGATGATGATAATGCCACTCCAGCCTTTGACTTTGCTATGGCCTAGCGAGTTACTTTTGATATTAAGGGTTTATTAAGAGTTTAATGTCATTAGCTTCTTTTGTTGAAACTCAGAAGGCCAGCAAGTTTTTGATTCAGGATAATATTTCAGTCCTAACCTGCCCTGTTTCAAAACCTAGCATAACTTCCCAAGTGGTAGCTACTGGTTCTAGTGCACCATTCAGTAAAGGTTCTCATGGTACATGGCACATCTCAAGATTTGAGATCCTTTCATACAGCCCAGAATTTTTTATCTAATTTAGACCCTTCTGCAGAATCCTCCACTCTCACATTTATAGCCACACTTTTAACACTAGAATGCCCGATGGAGTCATTTTGACTCCTTGCTACTATTCAAATAACTCCCGGCTCGGTTCCTCCATATATTTTTATGGATCCTTTTGTGACTTTTATTGATTTTGAGTGTATTACATCCTACAATCCTAGAAAAGTTTACCGGATTACTTTAGGTATCATTTTTTCAGATGATGTAATGGATGCCCAAGGGAGTCATTTTGACTCCTTTCTGTGAAACTCTTCTTAAATCACATGAATCCCCTTTTCTAATAATTTTACATCATATGTTGAAGATTATAAGATAATTTTTGCTTTACTACAAGCTAATAAATGTTTTGCTTTCACTATTTTCTAATTTCCTTGTGATTCAAGTAAATTTTCTACTGGCAATTTTCAAAAAACATAACATTTTGCATTTTACTGATATTCTTCGAATGACTTGCATACATTCTCTCCTCATTTTCATTACCCTTGTATGAATGCAACATTCATACATCTGGCAGAAGTTGCAGAGCCTAATGCTTGTTCAACTGTTCATTTCATTACAAATAAAGAAACAGATGAGTGTATTTTGGAAGATATTGTCGCTCGGATGGTATATGTATAGTGGAAGCAAATTCTGGCTGATAAATGCTCAGGTGGCAGACGGTCAGAACAAAATATTTTACGAGAAATGCCAGGACCTACAGGCCATGCAAAAAGATGTATCACTGTTGGTAGCCCAGCAAGTGCATGGCGACTAATGATTGACAAATTCATTATAAAGCACATCAAAAATTGTACAATTGCTGAAGCTCACAGACAAAATATAAGCCAAAATTTCTCTCTAAATGAGGAAGAACGAAGCATTTATTGGTGTTATGAATGCCCGAGGTGTAGTAGGTAAGAATGACAGACCTGTGCATAGCCTTTCAAGAGATAAATGGGGTGGGTATTCCACTAAGCAAGCAAGCTATGTCAAGAAACATATTCTGTGAAATTCTACGGTTTTTGCGATTTGACTATAAATCTACACGTTCAAAGAGACTCAAAACTGACAAATTTGTATTATTTTCTACAGAATGGAATAGATTTATAGATAACAGCATTGCTTGCTACAAACCGGGGCCTAATATAACTATTGACGAGCAGCTCTTTCCTAGTAAGGCAAGATGCCCTCTTACACAATTTATGGCATCAAAGCCTGATAAGTACGGTCAGAAGTACTGGTTAGCTGTAGATAAGGAGGGTAAATATCTGGTGAATGGATTTCCTTATGTAGGTAAAGAAGAGCATCGTGCTACAGAAGAGAGTTAGTGATTATGTGGTCATGAGACTAATGGATCCTTATTTGAACAAAGGGAGAGATGTCACAACAGATAAATATTTTACAACGGTCAACTTAGCCAAGCAACTAAAGATAAAGGTAACCAGTATCATAGAGACCATGAATGAAATAAGAAGAGAAGTGCCTGCGACAGTGAGAACCACGAAAGATAATTTGTATTCTACCAAGCTTTACAAGTCTGGTGACATGACTCTTACAGTTTATCAGGGAAAACTCAAAAAAAATTTTGCAGTTCTTAGCACTCTCCATCAAGATGTTTCTTTAGAAAATAATGCTAAGAAAACACCGGAAACAATCAAATTTTACAACGAAACAAAATATAGAGGAAACATTTTGGACCAAATGGCTCAAAAGTATTCAGTGAGGACGTGCACACGGCGATGGCCTATTCATTACTTCCAAATAACCTTAGACCTGGCAGCTATAAATGCATGGGATATCTACATGGAAGAGGAAAAAAAAAAAAATTTCCGGGAAAGAATTCTTAGAACAACTATCCGAAGAATTAGCAAATATAAATATACAGTCAAGGAAGAAATTGGATCAGAGGGAAATCGGTGAAATGGAGAAAACAAAGATCAAAGCAGAGACCTAAAGAAATACTGCCAAGTGAAGGCTCATTGCAAGAAAAACCGTACAGTAGTAAGTATAGCAGGAGATGTGAAAAATCTTTGTGGGACCTGCACCTCAAAAGTTGAACATATGTGTAAAAAATGTGATCTGGAATATATTCAAAAGGATATTCATGTGTTCGCCTATTGTATGATTACTAGGATATCTACCACTTTATTTGCCAGATTTTTTTCAGTTTCTTCATCCCTGTATACATTGGAATACAAAGGGTATTCCAAAAAATATAGTAAAAACAAAAGATCTATTAGCTCAATCAAACGTTTATCCTTTTTTTTCCTAAGACCAATATTATGAGACCTACAACTGAATAAAATTACTCTTTCTTTATGTAACAATGAATATAAGAATCAATATATAAACTTTTATTTACATAATTAAGGTTGAAAATATATAGGAGTCAAAATGACTCTCCGTGGGCATCCATGTGGGTAACTAAATTTGATTATAAGTATTTCTAACAAAATAACATTGAACACAATAATGTTACATTGTTTGTATATAAAACTGGTTATAACAATAAAAAGAAATGATAGAAAACTAATTATTTCCTGAAATAACTAAAAAATCCTATGGCAGTCAAAATGACTCCCTTTGGGCATCCAGGCACATTGCTTAAGCCGGGCATCCTAGTGTTAAATACCTAATATTTGAGAGGTAGAAGACCGAGATGGTAGACGGGATCCTTATATCCCTCATCTCACCAAATTAAGTACCTGTAAGCAATCGCTTATCCCTTATTTGCCAAGATGGTAGTCTGGATATCATATCATATATCCTTCAAAGAAATAACAGCTCTTTAACTCTCTTTTTATTATGAGATTGGTGTGCCAAATCATGATTTCCTTGTGCCAAAATTTTTTTCCTTTTGAATTAATCTTTTAATAAAGAGGCACTAAAACTGGTTGAATACCTGTGGGCATCGTTCGCTTGAAGTTTGGCAACTAGCGCATCACAAATTTTTCCCTCACGGGATGCCTTTTTGCAGGAAAATCTCTCTTAATCTACTGCACTTCAGTTCCTGTGCATTGTTGTAAACAACCGAAAAAATGTATTATGTCTTAAGATAAAATTATTAGAAGACATTGAATATTAGTCTATACAGTAAGATAAATTATTATTTTACATCCAAGTAAGTTACTTTAAGGTACATAGTCTGTTTTTGGCAAGATTATTATTATTATTCCAAATTCAAAGTAAGGCTGGTAATTAAAGTTCCCATTTGCTGTTAAAGCCTTCTGTACCACAGTACGGATTATTGCCAATCTAGTTCGGGATTATGATCTCTTCTATGCTCTTGAACCAATCAGCAAGAAATTTACAATTATTATTACAAATACAGTACTTTAATCATTTCTTTTAAATCATTGGACATATAAAGTGTTAGAAAATAAATAGGATTAAATTGAAAGTTTTTTACTTCAAACAATGTTGTCGGTTTCTTCAATGCTGCCAGATACCAAAATGAGGTTAGGTTCAGATAATTAATGATAGATTTTTATTATCATCCCTCAATAATATGACATTATTATGGCCAGTATGAAATGTATTTAGATTCACATTGTATGGTCTCTATTACATCTTATGAATTCCAAGTAAATTTCTTGAAAGACAGATTGCTCGAAAGATGATATTCATTCTTTAAACTACTCGAAATACCTTTTATCTTAGCCATTAATAACTGCATTTTCTTAACCTTATTTCTAGTTTGCTAAAAATGCTTCAATGCTAAAAACAATTGATAAGTACAATTATACTAGCTACTAATAACTTTGTTTTTAAATTTGTTTTCCAAACCTTCTTATTTTTAGTTTTTATTTCTTTTTTATCTTTATTTCTGGAAACTTCGACCCATCTCTATGGATTAAAGTTTCGTAGAAAGTGAAAAAAGAAATAAGAAAGTGTTTTAACATGGCTACCTTTACATTAAAAATAATTCAGTGAGCAACATAACAATTAATCCCTGAAAGTTTCACTACTCTATGAGTAAAATTGTGGCCATGAAGTTTTTCACACAAAAAAAAAAGACAAATAGGGGTGAAAACATAACCTCCTCCCAACTTCGTTGCACAACTTCGTTGGCGGAGTTAATTAAGAAACAGAGGTGGCAGTTTTACAATAATTATTGATAACCACAAAGATATTATTGAGAACCTTGATTATCAGAATGTCACCTTACTTCGACTATTGGGCAAAAATGTACAGTATTTCATCTCGGCAAAAATTACGTGTACAGGGGTAGAAAAACTATAGACTACTATTACTAATATTTCTTTAAGTATATTAAGATTTATTGGTAGCTTTGCACCAACAATGTCTCCTGTTAAATTTTGAAAGTTAACTTTCTAAGTTTCTGTAAGTCTGGCATTTGTGAACAATATGAGCCCTGTTATGGAAGTGTACGTATAAAGGAGAGCATTTCTTTGGTAGAACATGTTTGTTAGCCCACCAGACAATAGCTTATCAGACTATAAGAAAGCATCACAACGAAGGAAATGATAACTGCACGGAAGAAACTGAAAGACACATTATGATTTTCCTCATAAACCACAGGTTATTTAGCAAGTTGAATACTTTAATGTACTTAAAACACAATAAAGATGTCATAGCAGTATGTAATAATTGACTGAAACAACTAAGGCTGATTATGAACAATGGATATATAAAAGAGGGCTGCATATTAACTGCACATAAGACACAACATGAGCTATAATGTATATAATCTAGGAACATCTGGGCCTCAACAATCAGCTCCATACAATAGTTAATTCAATCATAAACCTGATATGTACAGGTCAAATCCCACACTAAATGAGCTATATGACATTCGGACATTTGTTTATTTGCAAGTTATAATCTCGAGTTTAGATTACTGTATATTCTTTTTTAATATCTATCAATAAAAGTATCTTGCTGGACACAGCTTTATATTGTATGAATAAAGAGATAATTCCAATTTACTATGTGACAAATCTAAAGTTATTTATACTGTATACTGAAACCAGTTAGTAACAAATTTTAAACATTATTATTCCTTAGGAACAATGTATCGTTGGGATAGTCATTTAAAAATAATTACTTGCCATTCCTTTAATTCTATGTCAAAAATAAAATGAAAAGTTAAATTAACTGATTCTACTTTGAAGATTGTCAATCTAACCAGGTTTTTAAATGGAAATAATGAAATTTCAATAAAAATGGCTTTCATTGTCAACCAATACTGAATCTCTGTTATTAATTTATGATGTTCATATATTAAAAATTAAAAAGGTGTCAATATGACAGCTACCAATAAAACTACAGTACATTACCTTTATTTGTAATTCCTTTTCACTTCGTTCTAGAGTCCAAACCCTTTCCTTGAGTTTGAGCTCTGAATTTTCTGTTTCAATGAGGCGATCCAACAAATCTGATATGCGGGCACCTTCACTTGTCCTAGAATTATTCCGCAAAGATGATCTAAGGCGCTCTTCGGAAACTTCAAGCTGCTGTATTCGAGAAACCTGCTGTTCTATAGTGGTTTCCAAATCTTCTATTCTTTGCTTGTATGATGTTACATGACTGGACATAATTTTGTCTGCTTCACGAATTGTTTCACGATATGCACACTCCTGTAAACGTACAAATTAAAATTTTAAAAAAGAAATAATTATTTAGCAAGAAACTGATAAGAAATTATTTTCAAATCACTATATTTGAGCTATAACATTCACTTTGGTCAATTTTCATTAAATATTTATATTTTACAAGAGAATAATCAGAATTGCAATACAGTACTGTAGAGCATGTTTACAGTACTTATAAATTAAATTTTGAGATGTGGTAGAAAAAATATTATACAAAATTATTTGTCAAAAAAGTATAGTGATAAATTTGAATTTGAGAATTGGTGCATTTTGTTCCTGAATAAGTTTAGCTATTCTAATATGACCCAAAATCTTTTTTTTAATTAAAAAAGAAAAAAATAATAACAGTGTAAACACAGTGACCATTAGAAAATAAGTTTTTATCAAATCCAGATCCAGTGATGAAATTCGAATAAAGCTTTATCATTAGCATATAGGTATTATTTGCTTAGGCACCAAATTTAATTTTTAATGAATAAATGAAAAATATCTATATGGAGATGTTATTACACCCATGGGTCATCTACGAGGTGAAGATTTTAAAGACGTATATCATGTTCTTAGATCATGAAAGTTACACTTATATAAATACAATATGCAAATTCAAATAATGAAAAAGGGGATTATTTCACTAGCCAAAGGTTCAATAATCAAATTATTTTCAATAAATTCTTTCATTATTGAATTATATACAATAGACAAAATTTAAATGTGAATTAGGCCATATGTTAAACAAAGTAGAACCATGTAGTACTGATAGGATAGGAAAACTTATACAGAACATGTTCCTCTACTTGATAATACAGAGCTTATAAATAATTAATGATAAGTAACCGTACAAAACAATATTCAATTTTAAATCGATTTTGTGAACTAAATCTCAAAATGGTACCATATGAGTCTGAACCAAAGTAACTTGCTCTTTAAGGGATCATTTTGTATGATACCAGCAAAATTCAAGTTGTTAGAGTAAGAAATCCTTAAGCATCAAGCTTCCATACTGTACCTTTTTCTCTAAATCATAAATTTTCTGCCTGAGAGCTGTCTCAGATTTCACAAGCTCTCTTATCTTCCTTATGAGTTCCCCATCATCAGAACACTTCATTGAAGATGGACTGCTTTGGGAGAGCACATTTTCAATATCACTGTCAAATTCCACCAGATCAGTAGCAAGGGAAACACCAACGATTTCAAGTTCTTGCCTAAAGCTGTTAAGCCGTACTTCCAGCTGATGAACCCGCTCTTCTTGAAGATCTCTCTCTCTCTCCACTTCCTTCACACGAAGTTCATGATCTTTTTGCAGTGACCTCTTCTCTTGCTCATACATCTCCTTATACCGAGAGATATCTCCTTTAAGCTCTTCTATTTTATGTACAAAATTGTGTTTAATTTCATCATTTTTATCTTGTGTCTCCTCAAGACGGAAAACAAGTGTACAGTTATCTTCCTTTGCTTCTTGAAGCTCTTGTCTCATTTCTTCCATTACTTCCTCTAGATTACTGTGTTGCTGCAGGGAGTCTCTCCTGTCGGTTTCGTGGCCCTAAGTAGAAAAAAAATATCCATAAGATTCTGAATGACTGAGAATTTTGAATTATTGCCATGAAAGATATAGATAAGTTGTACTGTACTTCTGAAGAGATAGAATGTACAAGAGAATTTTGGAATATTCAAATAATTATCTTGTTATTGCACACTTAACATGAAACAATGGCACAAAGACTAATAAAGAACACTGCAGGAATGGAACGAGAGGTATACGAATAATAACAATATAATTCAATAGTACTGCAACAATTTTGAGAGGTTAAATATGCTAATGTAATTGTTGACAGCAAAATAGCCACACTGTACAAGCTATTTTTCTAACATGGAAAAGTTTCCATCATACACAATTTTGTACTGTATAGCAATGATGCCATATAATAGGAAATACAGTATAGTGTTTGAATATAAACATAAACTACATGCACTTAAAAGAAAATGTAATAAAAAAGTGAGAGATTTAAAAAATATAACTGAATCATTACCTTTCTGAGATTCATCTTTTCTCTTTGGAGGGCCTCGATCTGCTCAATATAGTATTGCTCCCTCTCAGTAGGACCTTCTGATGTAAAGGTCATAGTGGACTGACTTCTGGTGCCTCTTGGTCTTTTGTTGCGGGGTTCATCTTCATTCCAATCAGCTATTCTTCTATGGCCATAGTCGACACCAACAGTAACATTAGAAGATTCTCTATTAACACATTGAGCTTCAGCATCATCCGTTTGCACAGAGGCACTGACTACTGGGAACTCGTTGCATGTTTGAACGTGGACATCACACATCACAGGGGGACATACACACTTATCACAATCAGTTAAAATTGAGTTTGATTCAAGAACCTCAGCTGTCATGGTAGGACAGACTTCAGGAGACGCCTTCAAGGTCTTGCCAGTGTATGGAACAAGGGAAGCAGTTGGGTTTGGCACCATCACTCTCCAGCTGTCTACAAGCATTAATCCATAGGCAGCAAAAGTAAGCTGCATGGCTAACTGTTCTCTCGCTATTGCTAAGGATGCAGCCTTTTCTTCTGCTTCTCGACTTACTTGCTCTAACTTCTCTAATCGTCCTCTATGTTCTTTTTCTAGGATCTGCCAACATACAATTACAGTATTGTACTCTAAAACATGGGGTCAGTAAAATACTTAAAAATCATATCCTAGACACTTACATATTGATATATAGTACACTGTACTCTACGACAGGGTAAAAAAAGAATGTCATCTGTATTCTAGTTTCTTATAGGTTAATATGTGAAAATTTTATGGTAATTCGTTTAACACATCAGACATGAAAAAAAAATAAAAACCTTTATAGACTACAAGAACAGTATTGTTTTCTGACTATCTAATCAAAATTATATAATTTACAGCCTGCAAAGTACTTTAAAAAATTTCAGCCAATATTATGAGAATACCTGCAAATCCCTCACACGACGGTGGAGCTCTCTTGAAATTTCTTGTTCTTGTGATAAAGAAGCACTAAGAAGATTTTCCATTTCCCTTGCTGCCTCCATCTGTGCCTCCAATCTTTTAAAAAATAAAGAAAATTCTTATTTAGATTATGCAAATACTTATCACGACCTGCTATTATAAAAACAAAAATGTATACCCACGAAAGACTGGTTAATAAATAAAAAATAAATGTCCTCGATAGGAATCAAAGTACTGAAGTATGTGACCTTGTACAATTACATTTAAAGATGGTGTATACAGTGCAGTATATCCAGCAATATATTCAAAGTATAGTACTGTTTACAGTATCAAAAAAACTATTTCACATGACAATAAGTATAATATCCCAATGTATATCTTTCAAAGTAATTTCCACTCTTCTGCTCTGCAAAAGAAAACAAAATTTAAGAATATTTATATTCCTTAACCCAGTAATCAACAGAACCGAACCAGACAATCGCTGCACATTTTTGTTTGTCGGCAAAACCGTTTAAATGTAAAATGCATAACGTCCAGAACTCATGGGAATTAGTGCATGGAAGCAAAGGGGTAACATGCTTGATTGATTTAAATTATGTGGCATCCTGACATCGAAGGTCATTGACGCCGATGTAGTTTGCAATGAATAAAAAACAAATGAATGGAAATTCAATTTAAACCCATAAAAGGGAAAAGATCCGTATAAATGTTAAATAGCTTTCAGAAGACCTGCATCTGAAATAAATCTAAAAATACAGCTAGCATCGTACAACACATCCTACCCAAGAATTTTATAAAAACAAATAAACAACCCATGAACATTAAAATTAGTGTCAATATAATTAATCAGATGAGCATTAGAAATGTTACTCTGCTTTTTCAACTTCTATAACAAATAAATTAGAGCATGTAAAGTATTCTAGAATGGTATAATTATAGCAGAAGACTTTAAATATAACTGGAAAGGGTGATAGTAATCAATTGAATTATTAACTCTTACTTTCATTGCTGCGATAGAAGTATTCCAAAAAACCTAAAATGTAATTGCAAAAGCTTTACAATTCCCGATTTGTTCTGAGTAAACATATTAAGTAATGATAATAACTGTTGTTTAGTAAAATCATAATCAAAGATATCGAACAACACTGAACAACAATTGCAGTGACAGACATATCATAACAACAACAGCAGCGGTGACAAATCTTCAATTTAGCCCCTTTAGGAATAACCTAACGATCGATGCCACTTACGCTTTCTGTTCTCTATTGACGCCCGCAACAGCCTCCTCCAAAAGCTGGGCGGGGTCGTGACTGACACCCGGACCCAGGCCATAATTCGGGGCAAATCCACTTTTGTTGGCAATATCGTCCGGGACGAAGAGGTAACGGCCGGCGGGGCCGGGGTACTCCCCATACCCACCAATTCCTGCAGGCGGGATTGGGGGGAAGACGGCCTTCAGTTCGTCCTGTGCTCCTTTTGGGGACGATTGGCTAAGCCGTAGCTTTTGAATTTCCGGCCATAGCTTCTCCAAAGCGGGTCTGACTATGGGAAACTCGGGGAATCTCGTATCCGGCTTTAGGGTATCTGGAGGACAGAGTCTCGTCGGGCTTCTTTGCAAGAGGAGGTGGAAAGTTTGGGGATCCATATTACGATGCAAAACATTTGGACTAGGGGACTTCGCCTTTCTGTCTCCCAATAGCTATGAAATGGCCACAGAAACCCATCTTGAAAAATGACAACTACGGTAACCCGGTTTCCTTTAAACTTTCATTTTCATGCGCCGAATTTTCACCATTTTCACACGAGAAAGATAATTAGATTGTCCTTTTTTTTATCAAAACTACTCCAGAACATCAGAATTTTACGTCAAACACTTTCCATTTCCCCTCGGACGACAACGGTAGTATTCAAGGTACGAGTGAGGCTTAAAAGACACTGAGGATTGAGAAATAGACGGATCGGTCGGATCCTCTCTTGAATGAAGTTAACGAGATTAGTGTGTCTTACATCGTCCGCCTCTCACACCCACACACAATTAACGTCCATTTTATATTGTGTCACAGACGTAGAATAGAATGCGTGTTGCTCAAACTCGACTGTTATTCGCTATGAGGTCCTTCCACTATTCCTCTGCCCTGCTTAACCAAGACGCTGCTGTCGTGAACGAATTTTGGGACCATTCGACGATTTGTGGCAGAATTTGCATTAAAACCCAACTTAAGTAATTAGCGAATACTAAAAGGTATGATCTAATCGATAACGGAGGATGCAATTAATGAACGCAATTTATGAATGTCATAGAAATCTATATAATGTAATGATGACAAAAGACAAAAATCTCCCACTACAACACAAAGCAGTCGGCGAAATGACCGTCACCCCGAGGGAGTTGCATGTTAAGAAACCAGTGAAGACGCTACCAAGGTCATAAGGTCGAGGGAGCCGTATGCTTATCGTTCTAAAAGCGACCTTATGGATCGCAGGAATGGATACTTCATATTGATCATGGCTTCTGTGATGAGATTTCTAAAATAATCATTTACTCTGAATTGACTATAAACAGATTTATTAAATCTGATCTACAATGCCACTCATACTTTCGTTTGCCCATGGGCAGTTTTAATACTATAGGCAATATGCACGTGCGCACACACACATACACACACACACACACACACATATATATATATATATATATATATATATATATATATATATATATATATATATATATATATATATATATATATATATATATATATATATATATATATATATTAATCATAAATAAGCCTGCCAATCATAAAGTTAGTTAAAATATAAAAGAGTATGGGCTAATATGACAATGGAATACAAGAGTGCTTGTAATTCGTAAAACATATCGGACACACACACACAAACTACAAAACATATGGATTATCACGAAGCCTATATCAAAATGTCGGGGAACTTGTAATTACTTATTTTCATCTCAAGATCAATACTCTCTTACCTTTGCAGCAGTATATATATATATATATATATATATATATATATATATATATATATATATATATATATATATATATATATATATATATATATATATATATATATACACCGCCATATTACTAGAATGAATTAAATACAGTTTCTTGAACTGCTACTGATTTATTTTTCATTCACCTCTAGTTTGGACTAAAGAATTTAGTGTATATCAAATAACCTGATAAAAAAAAAATCTGGACACTAAAGGGGAATAAAAACATTACCTGCTGTAAAGGTACGAGTATTGATCTTGAGATAAAAAAAAAAAAAAAAAAAAAAAAAAAAAAAAAAAAAAAAAAAAAAAAAAAAAAAGGTAGCTACAAGTTCCCTGACATTTTGATATGGTCTTCATGATTACCCACGTGCCTTTAGTCCCGCACCATATTAAGGATATCAATAACAGTGCACACTTCATAGCGTGCATGTAATTAACGTTACTACGCATGTATATGCCAACCTACGCATTTGAGCGTAGAGTAAATTTAAGGGACTTGCCTTGTCCGTGTTTACAACTGAAATTTATTTCCTGGCAAATCGTTTAAAATCTAGAGAATGTTGTATTTGGTAGAATTCATACTTCAAGGTGACAGTAAATGTTATGTGCACAAAAAAAAATCTCCCTTAACCACTAACATAAGGAAAATTAAAAAGCTACCCGAGGAACGCCTATGAAGAATTGTACATACATGTAATTATAATTGACAGACAACACTAGATTTAGCTCAGATATAAAATATAATTTCAAAACTTAACAACAGCGAATGAGCCCCCTGCCTATGAAAATTTTTATATTTACAGGCCCGTAACATGCTAACTATCAATAATACACTAGTAAGTCGTTCTGGCGTAACATATATTACGACCCAGGTGTTTGTTTCTTTGGGAACACAAGAGAGAAATTACAACCTATAATAATTACCCTTCCGTATACAAAATCAGATGCAATGTGACATTTGCGCAAGTATAAGTAACAATGTTAAAAATTTTATTCCGTCATGATGAATTCCGAGGAGCAATAAAACAAATGCACGTATATTATTACATCAGGTCAGCCACGACTTGTGTCATTAATCAAATAAAATTGTGAAGATCATCTATACAATTAGAAACGTGTTTTTTTTTCCTCTTAGTTTGGCCAGTTGTGCTTACCTCTGAACCATAAGACGGGAATCATTTTCCTCCTCTTCCAGTTCACACTTCTCCTCGAAGACCTGCAGTCTCGACCGCTCGGAGACCATCAACTTCTGCTTTAAGACCCTTATCTCGCCCTTCAACGTCTCTTCGGCGTCTGTGCCCAGACTGAGCGGGGGAAATAAATATTGCGGTATGAAGAATTACCAAGTCTATTATCTTCCAAAGAATCAGTTTTTGCCTCAATTTAGTTTTAACATCAAGTGGAAGATTGGCTAAAATAAGATAGATACATAACACATGACTGCGCAAGAAGTAAAACCTTCATTGCTGCCATTAAATGACACTGATGAAATTACCTGGCTTTATATTCCCTGATTTGATCTCTTAAAGTATCACATTCGAGGCCCAACTGGTCCTTCTCGCACTTGAGGTGCTCTAGCTCCCTCTGCAGGCATCGTTCGCTCTCCACAATGCCGTCGTATTCGAGTTTGCTGAGGACCACCCGCTCGTCCAGACACGTCCTTAAGTATTCGTCGCTTTCCTGAGGAAAAGGAAGATTGACAAAGTGGAAATTATTTGGTGTGACAATCAGGTTGAATTACTATGGTCGTTCAAAAATGGATAGAAATAAGTTGTAAGACTTGAGACTCCTTCCATGTGAATGTTGAAGGTGAAAATTACACTTCTTCAAATACAATGTTCAGTCTAATACTAAGTTACTTCCATATCTAATTATCTTTTTTTTATTTTCTTTAGCCTTAAAAAGTTTTATCTTAAAAAAAATCGAGAAGAGGCATATTTTCATGATAAAATGTATGAAAAAAGAAGTCAGGCTTTCTCAAAGAATGTCAATAAACATCTTATGGATAAAAAAAAACCACACAATACTGTTTTTAGTGTACGTTCCAAGACCAAGAAACAGAGACTTTACTGACAAAGCCTCACCTGCAAATCTTGCAACCTGAGATGGCTAAGATCACGGCCCTGAACAGCTGACCTGATGGTGGCCAAGCGAGCCACGGCACTCTGCAGATCAACCTCAGCTTCCCTGAGCTCACACTCTGACTTGCGGCGGTCAGCCTCCAGCAAGATGGCATCAGTGACCTGCGTCTGGTCAAGCCAAAACAAAGGTCAAATGGTCATCATGCAACATACCCCTGCCACGAGCTGCGCATGAGCAGTCAAAAAGCTTATAAAACTAATATATTTGCATTAGCGTATTATCTATAGTTTGCACAAAATTGACATAACCATGCATGCTTACACCCATCTATGTGGTTTATTATTGTGAAAGAGTAGTTTTTTTATACCGGCTAGGAATGTAGGCTTTAAATGTAGACTCAGTAGCAATAATTTCTGTATGAAAACTCGACCAAATTTGTAAAATATAATTCGCATCTATGCATTCAATTTATCAATCAAGAGATTGTATCTAATTACCAAATATTTTCAGCATCGAAATATGTGTAACCATCAGTTATTAGTACATCATCATATTTTGTCCACAAATGGTTACAAAATTAAATTTTATGACAAAGATTGTTTTGATATTAAACAAATAAACGTGAACGTTACATGATTTTGAATAAGTCCGTGGTCGTAGAACAGTAGACTGACTGGCTTTAATAACGAGAGAGAGAGAGAGAGAGAGAGAGAGAGAGAGAGAGAGAGAGAGAGAGAGAGAGAGAGAGAGACCCTGTTTAATAACATTCACCATTAGACCACTAGACTTTACCCGATTTATGTAAGCCAGTCAGTACCAAGCGCTGTAAAATATTTCCCCAATCCCTGAAGTGATTAACATTCTAGCGAAATGTTTATTAGCATGCAATGTTGAGGCTGTTTGTAAACGAAGGGCGGGGTCACCACAGGGCAAATCGATATATAGATCGGCATTCAAGCGCAAAACACAATGAAAGTGTGTTTCTGCTTTTATGCTGAGCAGAAATACGTTGTGAATATCATGAAGTTGTGAGATAATAATTCCTTTTATTAATTCAAAAAAAATTTACAAGATTAATTAACGAACTTGGAAAATATATGAGGAAAAATTTGGTTCTTTTCAGGGTGTATCACTATAGGAAATGTTTATGTATGCAACGCATTTCTAAAAAAGGAATAAGGAAATACTAGTAAAAATAAAAAAAAATAAAAACTATTTTGGCTAATCATGTACTGTACGTTATCACATGCTCGCCTCATGTCATAACCTTGTATCCATTACTTGAAATAAGCCGTGGAAATATGCGAAGCATGGGCTTATACACTATCTTTATGAAAATATCATGATTATCTAGCTATTGCAAACAAAACCTTGCAAACTAAATTAAAACTAAAATATCAACAAACTCTTACATCCATAAATATAACTAAACGTGAATAAATGAAAAGAATAAAAAGCAAAGCTTTATCAAACACACAATACATAACGATTGGCGTAACCCCCATCGACTTACTTCTTCATGAGACACTAATAAGACTTACCAGCTCTGTCTGCGTGGTGACATGGACGAACTCGCACGACGTGTCGAAGATGCCGGACTCCTGGAAGCTCGTCGTGGCGTCCAAGGTGCCAAGTTTCACGGACCTGTGGTGGTGTTGTTGCGCGTGTTCGGGAGCGTCGCTCTCTTCAGCATCGCTCAAGTCCGAGTGGATGGAAGGTGTTTTCCGGTGCACCAATTCACTCTCGGTGCCCGAGGCCTCCGTCCGCGTCTCGTGGGCATCGCTCAGGGTCGTCACGGCCTCCTGCAGTTCACGGTTTTCCTCCGTCAGGCTGACTACCCTCTCCTGAAGCTGGGATAGGGAAGAGTCCAACACGCGTAGCTTCTGCGGAGGGGTCAGAGAACACCATATAACCATCTAACACCATCTAACGAGATTTTTCCTGACCTCTTGGAAAATTCTTTCATAAAACACATAAATCAACGTAATGCAATATTTGTTTCTTATCAGTTCTCTACAAGCCTTAATATCTCTTTCAGAATAGTTGCATGTTTTTTTTTCAGACAACAAATCGAAATTAATGGTGGATGAATAAGTATTAATAATTCTAAGGTGTGTTCAGAGTAAACCATAAAACATATGGCAATACACTATAATGACTCATATAAATAAAAATGAAAAGTAAAAATGGTTGATTTACACAGTATATTTCTGATTTCATATTTTACTAATGTTCAGGGAAAAGCAACCAAATCGTTAGTTTCAAATTACATCTAAAGTGAAACAGAAAAAGAAGAAAGTGGTAATCACAAATCGTTCGCTAACTTTATCTAAATTCATCTACGACTTGGAATAATGGCTTACTACTGTAACTAGCGTGATTATGACCTTTGTGATACCTAATTCTTTTAATGGTCTCCGCTCAGAAGCTTTAAAGTTCCAAATGCTTATATTTGTGAGGTACTTAAAACTACTTGAAACGTATGACCGTGTTAGGAATAAAAATAAAATAAACCTTGCTCTCTTTACTGCAACATGGCCTTAAACTATTATTACGTTACCCTCTGAGACATACAGGTAATCTAAAATAAAACTTAATTTCATTAAAGAAAAATAGCATCGGCTGAATTTAAACAATGCTATCATTTCTATATCTACAAGAAATAGTTCCGAAATACAGGACAAAGATAAATTGCATTTTATAGTAATGATTGATTAAATTTACAATACAATAAGAGAGGAATTTTATTTATAGTCAGGAGTACCTACAACGGGTAAATGAGAAGACAAGTTATAATTATAAATATCAAAATAAACTGAATTGTATAAGTGAATAAAGAAGTATCTTCTATCTACGTTTATTCAATCCTATAAGAGGTTGCTATTATAACAAGGAAAATTGAATAAAATATTTTCTAACTGAACTTTCAACAGCTAATAAGAATAAGTCAATATTGCTAGTGTAACAGAATTTTCCACGGCAAAGAAGAATATGGATGTCAACCCAAAGTGATCCCAACAGAACATTTCCTTACCGCAATGGTATCGAGCAATAGGGGCTCCTGTGCGGTTGGATCATTCAGGGACTCCTGAAGGCGGGCGGCCAGTAGCATCAGGTCCCGCCCGATGTCGCCTTCAATCTCTTCTCCCCCGCCCATCCCGGTTTTGGGCGTGGGAGCAGGGGTAGCCAGGGTGGGGCTCATGGGTGAGGAAAGACCATGGTGGGTGGTGTGGGCCGGGGGAATGGTCGCAACCCAGTCAAGAAGGGCGGCTAAATGTTGGGCGGCTGGCGAGTCTGGGGCGTTGTGGGAAAGTTGAGCTAACCACACGCGTCCTTCTGATATGCGGGCCTGGAAAAGGAAGAGAAGTTCTTCTTCATCTTAGTAATAATAATAATAATAATAATAATAATAATAATAATAATAATAACAACTGCGTATTCAAATAAGTCACGGATTCATATTAACGGTACAAAATACATTTGCACGATAGCAATACTAAAACGGATATGTTAATGCAAGTTATTATTGTAGCAATGATAACATATGTGGTATTGGCATAAATATACAATTAACAGTAGTAATGGTTTCAGTTAACGTTGGTGAGTGGCTTGCAAGAAATAGTAAATATAGTAATAAAAATAATTAAGAAGATAGAAAAAACAATATAAACACTAGTTATTGTTATCTATATAAGTTCATTACAATTAATAGAAAAGACAAATCCTTTCCTGGAATTCTTGCCTAAGAAAATGATAAAGCTGTAAATAATACCAGAAAAAAAGGTTTTATGTAATAAGTATGACGGAGAGAATCCAGTTTTATTTACAATATAGAAGGGGAGTCAGTGCCCTCCAGCTTCAAAGTTCCGCCCACAGGACATACACCCACCCTCACTTACGCTAAACAGGAAAGATATTGTTCCACGCACACATTCTAGAGGTGCAGTTCTTGGCTTCCCGAGTCTTGTTTGGTTACTGTGGGTGTTCCTTCGAAATGACCTCCAGAAAATGTTTCTAGATAATGAATGTCTTCGGCTTTTACCTGGGTTCAAAGGT